>NW_027633904.1:7500-25514 GCF_053919585.1 Euprymna scolopes
CCCCAGAAAAAATAATTACTTTAAAAGTATCTACAAAGTTGTGGATGGCCTATGCCTCTCCGGAGCTGAAGGCTATGGATGGATGTTTATTTATGCGCGAAAAGTTCCTAATTGTTTTCAATTTCGATAGTAAAAATGAATTAAACATATTATTGTTTACTTATATATATATATTGCGTTTTGCATACTTTTTATATATATATATATGTGTGTGTGTGTGTGTGTGTGTGTGTGTGTGTGTGTGTGTGTGATACAGCGAAACAATTTTTCTGTGGATAATTTATATACATATATATATATATATATATATATATATATATATAAGCAGAGAAACGTTCTTTATTTAGAATATCACTTAATACAAAACAAGCAATTGCTCCGTCCCAGTATGTCCCAATATATATATATATATATATATATATATATATATATATATATATATATATATATATATATGACGTCCCAAAATGATCTTATGCATTTGTAGGTTAAAAAAATTAATTAAATAACAATTGAATAAAGAAAAAAAAATTTTTTAATGTATGTAAAATACTATTTTATTTTAATTAGGTCAAAATCAATACATATTTGTATTTATGAATTCTTTTAAAGAAATGTTCTCGAATCATGTAAATTTTTTGCGTGGCGATAATGGTTGCCCCACAAGATCGTCTGATCTAAACCCTTGCATTTTTTTTTTTTTTTTTTTTTTTTTACTTGTGGTGATATTTGAAGTCAAAAGCCCCCAGCCATCACCATCCATCTATCTTGAAAATTTTAAACTAGAAATCCGTTCTAAAATTGCTGCTATTCCAGCCGAAATCATCCATAGAGCTCTTGAAAACTTTCGTGGACGTCTACAATCGCGTGTAGCTGTGTAATGATGGGAAATATTTTGCCGATTTTAATAAGATTGTGAGAAATAAAATGGCGTTCTACGTACATTTTGAACATAAGTGAAAATATTTCATTTATTTATTTGCTATTTCATTTTTTTCCTTTCCATATCATTTTTGGGACCTTGCCAGATCATTTTGGGCCACCGTATATATATATATATATATATATATATATATATATATATATATATATCAACCAATTTCATTGATTGGGTTCTATTATTATATGACTTTATCTTGATTCATGGACATCAATTAAAATATCTATTTGTTACACTTTTTACTAGACTATTTCGAGCATTATCCCCTTTCAAACATTACAGTTCTCATTTTTGTCGTTAAAACTACGAGTCGAGTATATAAACGATAAAACTAACAGTACTCGTTATCTAGTGCACTAATTAAAACTAGTTTGGTCTATAAATGTAATTACACTGTTGGAGATCGCAGACACACTGCAAAAATAATCCAACGGAGACTTATATAGGTCACATGCGATAAGCTGTTTTAAGAGACGTGCTAGTGATCCCCTTTCTATAAAACGAAACCACTTCATAGATTACTGAAAAAATTGTAAATTTTATTTTATTAATTTGCAATCCTTTCGGTAATCTCTTTCTACTATTTCATAAAAGGAACTGTGTGTGTATGTATGTATGTGTGTGTATGTGTGTGTGAGAGAGAGAGGGGGTGGGGGGGAGCATGAGAAAGAGAGTAAGTTTTCTATGGACTCCGAAACGGCTGGGCCGGGGTTTTTTTTTCTTTGAAATTTCTCGCATACGTACTTTATTTGCTTGGCAGTGTTCTTAAATGGGTTTTTTATCCGAATTTAATAAATAAATATCGTTAATCGAAAAAAAAATCCGATAAAGAAGGAGCAGGCGATTTTGACTAAAGTTTACGCCTTGCACAGATTAACATTACAAGTGCATTTGAGAAGTTTTATTAAAGCACAAGCAGAAAGGCACGGAATATAAGATCAACACCAGCTTCTTTGATATGACAGGGGCGCGTTCGAAATTAATGTTTCTTTTTAGTGCGCAATTGAACCATGATGCTTGAATTTTGCAATTTAAACCTTAATTCAAAGCATTATCACCACACATGCAAAGGCCTGACATATAAAATCACCAGCAGGTTCTTTGATATGGTAGGGACGCGTTCCAAATGAATGTTTCTTTTTAGAACACAATTGAACAATGGTACTTGTTTTTTTCTTTTGCATCATAAACTGTAATTCAAGCCATTATATATATATATATATATATATATATATATATATATATATATATATATATATATATATATTCAAAAATCAACAGTATGTTCTTTAGAGTGCTATGTAAACTACAATATGTTGTGGACTAAGTCACTGCGGGGAGACATCTGAAGCTTCCTCCCGTTGCACTGCGTGGGTCTCCAACTAGAGCATCTTCAACTAGAGCATCATCAACTAGAGCAGGCTATTAACCGATTTGATTGAAAAATGGGTGATTTCATCGATTTCGATAACAATAAAATATGGGAGGGTGAATCACTAGTTAATCGTCATTCAATCCCGGTCAACGTCGAGTCTCCATGCTAGTCCAACTATATTTTGAGGAGGCTTGGTATTCCGGACAAGATGTTGAATGTGATTGTCTCATTTCACTGGGGAATGGTGGCGACAGTACGATCTGGCTGTGAACAAAGATAACCATATGAAGTGTCAAATGGAACTAAGCAGGGATGTGTCCTTGCTCCGATATATTTGCTCTTTTCTTTTCGGTGATGCTTGAGACAGCTTTCAGGAACACCACAGGAGGCATAGGTGTTGAGTATCGATCAAGTGGAGGATTATTTAACCAGCAACGGTTCAAGGCCAAAACCAAGACTTCTGTGCAGACTGTTCTTGACCTCCTTTATGCTGATGACTGTGCTCTTGTCACCCATAGTCTTGATGACATGCAAAACATCCTCAATAGCTTTTCTGGTGCATTTAAGGCCTTCGGTCTTACAATCAGCATAAAAAAGACTGAACTTATTCACCAGACAAAACCAAACACTACGTCCTCTTCACAACCAGTTGTATATGTTGATGGTGAAGCTTTGAAAACAGTATCTTCTTTTACATACCTCGGCTTTATTGTGTCTGATGATGCTAAATTTGAAAAGGACATCCAATGTAGAATTAATAAAGCTAGTGAGACATTTGGTGGGTTGCGACACAGACTCTGGAATAGCCACGATGTGTCTCTAAAAGTAAATATGTTGTTCTGCCTACTCTTTTGTATGGTGCCGAAACGTGGACCTTGTACCGCAAGCATATAAATCAGCTTGACTCCTTCCATATGAGATGACTACGTTTTATTTGCAATGTTGGATGGCAGGATTGTGTTTCGAATAGTGAATTACTGGAGAGATGTGAAATCACTGGTATTGAATCATTTTTGATCAGGATACAAATGCGGTGGTCGGTTCATCTTGTAAGAATGGATGACTCAAGAGTTCCTAAGAAATTTTTTATGGGCAACTGACAAATTCTTGCCGTCCAATAGGGCGTCCCCTGCTTCGTTACAAAGATAAACTAAAAGACAACCTGAAACGTTGTGGAATTTCTCTGAGTTCCTGGGAAAGTGCAGCAGGGGATCGCAGAAAATGGAGGAAGGTGTGTTTCCTGGGGATCAAAGAATTTGAACATAACCGCCTTTGACATAGGGACGCCCTTCGTGCAAATATGAATGCAAGACACAAGAAACATCCACCTAAAAATGAATATGTATGCCATTGTGGTTTCAGAGCACGCAGCAAAGTAGGGTTATCTGTTAACTCGAGAAGGCATCTTTGACCGACGAGCATATGAAAGTTCACCAACTGCGGAGGAGTGTGCCGGACGTCTACATGATTGCAATTACGCATGTGGTGCCACAGAGCTTGGGAGCTGCTGAAGATTGCATACTGAACCCTCGTTCATCGTCTTCGATGAGAGAATCCACCATATATATATATATATATATATATATATATATATATATATATATATATATATATTCAAAAATCAACAGTAGGTTCTTTAGAGTGCTATGTAAACTACAATATGTTGTGGACTAAGTCACTGCGGGGAGACATCTGAAGCTTCCTCCCGTGGCACCACGGTGGGTCTCCAACTAGAGCATCTTCAACTAGAGCAGGCTATTAACCGATTTGATTGAAAAATGGGTGATTTCATCGATTTCGATAAAATATGGGAGGGTGAATCACTAGTTAATCGTCATTCAATCCCGGTCAACGTTGAGTCTCCATGCTAGTACAACTATATTTAGTGCAAATAGTCTTCAGTCTATGCCTGACTTTTCCACGAAGTTCCATAATGAATGTCCAACTGTTTTAGTATTATTCACTCTTCAACTAGAATACTACCCAGGACGGGATTAAATTTTATAGAAGCACAAAGCACTTAGATACTTCTGGTACATTTCAATTTTCTGTCTGTGGATATTTAAAAGCTTGGCTTTTTTAAACAAAGACATTAATGTACTGTACTGAAGCGACATTCCTCGTAGGCGGGTTGAACCGGATTCCTCCGAAAGAAGAAATTCCATGGGATTATGAAATTCACAAGTGATCTCCAGTGGCATGTATATCCCCTTCAAAAGAGATGACAACGTTAGGTTTTTGAAGCTCTTGCAGCGAGATGTCGACCACCTATCAAATACAGCGCCTGCTATTCCTAAATGATCACTCATCTTGCATTGACCAGGCTCGAAGTTGCTTTACTGATGATCCAAAGAGAGCCAACAAAGACATTTTTTAACAAGTTATTGCACTAAAAAGTAAATAAATCATCAATTTACTTCAAATATTTGTCTGATAATTTGAAATGAAGATGGAAAGGCATGTTTTATTCGTGTATTCTAACTTGATTTATATTTAAAAAAAAAATAGCCATACATTTATATTGCAAGCTCTTTGATCAGCTCATTTAACTTGATCTTATGCAATGTATCTGCTTTTAGCAGAGATCGTTGTTCTGTAATTTCGGTGGTTCTGATTTTTTGTCCTTTTTTTCTCACACCCATTTATTGTATATAACAATCCCGTTCACTAAGTTTATATTTCAAAGGTGTTCTATATATATATATATATATATATATATATATATATATATATATATATATATTGCTAACATTTCAATTTGATCTTCTAATCTTATCTCATGCAACGCATATGCTTCCCTACATAGTAAATAATTCACTGAACTGGGCTGGTCTTAAGAATGTCCTCGTCTTTCCTCGATTCCCTAAAAAATAGATATGATATTTAATGATTAATGTTTACTTTAAACAAAGATTAATCCAGCCTTTCGATCGTTATTAGTAGACACATATTATAGAGAGAGGCAGTACGCACGCAAAAAGTAGAATCCATTTAAGTCCAAAACACTTCAGTGATTTTTGGTCACCCTGTGTATATATATATATATATATATATATATATATATATATATATATATACATATATATATATATATATATATATATATATATATATATATATATATATATATATATATATATATATTTAAATATGTATGATAAAAAAGCAATACGAAAAATATATGAATGTTTATATCTTTTCTGTATTTATTTCCTGTGTGTTGACGTGTAGGAATACAAATATCTTTTGAAAAAAAAACAAGAATCTTTCCTTCAAAAGCACATAATTTTCGACCGATCCTTCGATCTTCCTCAGTGTGAATGATAGAAAACATGAGTGAGCGGGCAGAGTTAGCAGTCGGGGGGGAGGGGCACGGGTATAGCCATTAAGGTAAAGATCTATCTGAATATGACCCTTCCAGCATTTTCGACTTGGAATGGTCAGCAACTTGTGTGGCCTCCATTCAAAACCAAGCCCTTCCACGTCACCCCACGAACACACTCGTATACTACCACAAATACTTCTTCACGTACATGTAAATACACAGGATACGCGCACTCACGTTTATGGACGTGTTCACATATACAGCTGGAGATTGATGAGTAGATGTAGATGATAAGCAAAGTGGGTGCGAATTAGAATGTCTTTCCCAAAAGCTTGGACTTATGCATTTATTGTGGGTCTAGGGTGCCCGGATTGTCTGCACGTACGCACCCACCCACCCACCCAGAATATATATATATATATATATATATATATATATATATATATATATATATATATATTTGAAAAACTGTGAGGGGTGAACTCACTGTTGTAATACACTGTATATATATATATATATATATATATATATATATATATGTATATACATATATATATATATACAGTGTACTCACTGTTGTAATACACTGTATATATATATATATATATATATATATATATATATATATATACAGTGTATCACAACAGTGAGTACACCCCTCACAGTTTTTCAAATATATATATATATATATATATATATATATATATATATATATATATATATATATATATATATATATATCTTCATGGGACAACACTGTATAAATGATTTTTTACACAATAAAAATTAGTCTGTCTTCAGCATATATAACAGAGTTAATTTATTGTCAAGACATGTCAACAAAGCCCATAGATTACTGGAACCATGTCCTATGGTCTGATGAGACGAAATTTTACTTGTTTGGTTCTGATGGCCTTAAGCATGTGTGGCGGCAACAAGGTGAGGCATTATTAATTAAAAACGAAAAATGTTTGCCGGATTAAGTAATTTTTTAAAATAATCATTTGAAGGTTTAACTATATTTTTGATCAGAATACGAAACAATTACGTGCATTTTCTTGCACAATAAAAATATTATTCATGCAGCTTTCTGCAAGAAGCTATACCGGTAAATTAAACAGGGGAAAATCTAATGTTATTTACTTTTTACTAGCGAGATACATGCATGGTCAGTGAAATAAGAAAAATCTTAATTTACTTTATGTATTATATCCCCCTCAATCCATCCACTAAATGATTAATATTTTGCATATGAATGTATGTCACACCCCTGATGGCTTTCCCCCCAAACCTCTTGACATAAATATCGAAGTAAAATTCAGCTTAGTGTTGCACGTGTTGCTCGCTGCCCACCGGTTAACTTTGATACGAACAATATAGGATAACGTCTGGTACAGCCTTCACCTAAAAGAAATAAAAAAACATAATTATCTAGTAACTGAAAAAAAAATACACTACAAACATTAACCCTTTGTTCTCCCTGAAACCAATGGTTATATTCCCACGAAAGTGAAACGCTTTAATGAAACTTTAATGATACATGTTTTATATACTATAATCGCTAAGTGCGACCGAAATCTAAACGATAAATGATGCACGACACCATATGATATAGACGTTGAAAATAACTTCAGATAACACCTGTATAATCTCATCCGGGTGGTTATATAACATATCAGCATTCGGATACGTGTGTATACATAGTCTTCTACGTGCATAAGATCCATAGGTTTTACTATTTACAGATATTTAATATAACCCCCAGTAAAGTTATATCAGTACTAATTAGTAGCAAATAACTAGGAGGAATTGCTGATCACCTTTATTGCTGAATAATCATTACCGCAGAAAAAAAAAACTGCATTTAACCATCATAAGTTTAATAATGACATATATTCAAAGTTTTGCAATCACTATCGTTATGAAAAGTTTTAATAACATATTTACAAATACACCAACTAATAAATCAATATTAAATAAACAAATGAAATAAGAATAAATATAAATGTGGTCAAATAAAATAAAAATAAAAAATAAAGAATAAAAACCGATTTTGTTTAAATGAGAGAAAAAAATCTACCACTATTAAACAAATGATGCCACCCCTTCTTCCACTTTCTCCCTTTTCTTCTCTTTTCCTTCTTCTTCACCCTCTTTCCTTCTTTCCCATTCAATCTCCCGCCTAAACTTTTTTATTTTCTTTCCTTTGTTTCTTACGCCTCTCGCCCCCTTTCCCTCCCCTTCACCGTTCACTAGAAGCCGAAGGAATGGTCAACAGATCCGGGTAAATCCTAATCTTAGCAGAGACAAATAGGAATATTAAATTAAAGTGGTTAGGTAACATATTAATGTATGGATACGTGTGTATACATAGTCTTATACGTGCATAAGATCCGCGGGTATTACTATTTAGAAAGAAATAGTATAGCCTTCAGTAAAGTCATATCATTGCTAGTTGGTAGCTAATAACCAATAGCCCTTCTTTTTTAAATAATCATTATCGCTGTCATAAAAAAAGACTGCCTTTGACCATCATGAATTTGGTAATGACATATATAACGAGTTCACTATTACTATCATCATGAAAAGTTTTAATAATAATTATACCAATTAATAAATCAACATTAAATGGACAAATGAAATGGTAATAATACAACCACTATTAAACAAGTTATGCCCCCCTTTTCCCTCCTTCCTCAATCTCTCTTTCTTCTCTCTTCCTTCTACTTCCCCCTTTCCTTCCCCTCCATCTCCCTCTCCTTCCACTTCCCTCTTTCCTTTTCTTTCTTACGGCTCCTACTCCCCTGTCCATCCCCTTCATCGTTCCCTAGATGCCCAAGAAATAGTCAATAGATCCGGGTAAATTCTAACCTTTTCGCAGAAAGAAATAGAAATACTAAAATAAAACAGATAATAAAAAGAATTAAAAAATACATTTGCTCTTATAAGTCTCAGAGTGGAGCGAGCAGTAGACAGGCGAAGCACATACTTGTTTAAGATAACATCAACAGACGCTTTAACCTTAAAACCTAACTCCTCAACCCCTCACTCCACCAACTCCATTCCCTAACACCAACATGAAAATGAATGAATAAGTAGATAGGAGAATAAGTAGATAAACAAATAGAAAATAAATAAACAAATCCGCGCCCAATCAACCCTGTTCTCCGCACGGCTGAACTTCATCCCACCTGATCCTTTTTACATAAAAAGTTCTTTTGCTGAGAGTTGGTTTTCGTTTTTCATTAAGAATTCCGCTTTTGAATATAAGCGTTGTTGCCTGAAGAGGTCTCTAGTTACTGAAAATTAGAAGATCGAAACATTCTCATGACTGTGTAGCAACAAATTACTGCTTATGTAAAGACAAATTGAAAATTTAACTTGCTCTACTTCCGTATTGAGAACTATTGTATTAACCTCGTTATATTTCACTGGTGACCCTGCCTTTGAAAAATATCAACCTCAAATTATATATATATATGTCTCTGTGTGTGTGTGTGTGTGTGTGTGTGTGTGTGTGTGTGTGTGTGTGTGTGTGTGTGTGTGTGTGTGTGTGTACGGCTTTAAAATATACATGGCAATTAGGCTACGCAGAATTTTTCGTGAAAATTCGTCAGATACGCTGAAAACTCTTTGTTGCTAAATCGCTATATTTATTTTCAATGCTCACTTTCTAGCTCTACTTACGTATTGAGCACTGCTCACGTACATATTGATAATAAATACAAAAACGTTCATTCAGATACATACAATAATATATGTGTTTGTGTGTATGTGTATGTGTGTGTGTATTCCAGGTAGAAAGATATCCAAAAATTAAGAATAATTGAATTTCAAAAAGGATTGTTGATAGTGCTCAATCACAGAGAGCAAATTATATATTTTTTTATTCTTTATGTAAATACAGTCATATCTTGCTATGATGTGCAGACCGTTTCAATCATAATTGATCTCATCAGGCAAGAAGATTTAAAAATCCCAAAATTGAAAGCATGATTATTAATCTTGCTTTACGCCAGTCATAGCGAAATATATTTTCTCTCGTTTTAAACTGAAAATGGTCTTGAACCCCTTTTCAATTTTTTGGATTTTTAAGTCCTCCAGCAATCGTAGCAAGGTATGACTGTATTTACATAAAGAATAATATATATATATATATATATTTATATATATGTATATATATATATATATATATATATATATATATATATATATAAGCCTGATGAATCCTAGAGTGAATGAAACGCGGAATATTCTGTGTAGCTTAATTGGCATATATATTGTATAACTTACTACCTAGCTCTACCTACATATTGAGCACTGTTGAAGTAAATACTTAAGGTTTACGCATAAATTTATACCTTCGTATATTAATTTATGTGATTAAATGAAGTAGTCATATATATATATATATATATATATATATATATATATATATATATATACATGCATACATACATACATGCATACAATAATATATATAATGCACACTAATTATAAACCTCATTAAAATGTAAAAAACAACCTAGTAACACGATACACTAAACTCATCGATCAAAACAATAAAGAATTAACTAATAATATATTACACAAAATTTATAACCATTTTACTTAATAATTAAAAACAATAATATTATTTACCTTACACTGAGCGAGATAACTGTATTATACGATTCTACTTTCCTATTCGAAGAATATCTTCCTAAGCAATCTGCAAATTCGTGTAGTACATATATAGGCAATACAACGACAACTCTTTCCAGACGTCCCACATATATCCTATCAGAAAATAGTGCCATATTATCTCGCATAATATAATACTAAAGTTAGCTGTAATAGAAAATATACTAAGTACTATCACCAAAATTAAGTAGGAAAATAAGTGTACACATAGATTAAAATTACTAAAAGAAATACTAATGAAAAACTTTCGGCCGAATAGCAACAAAATACCATTTAATACATGTACTAACATATTAAAAATATTTAACAATTAAACAAATTTCCGAATTTCGAGCAAATTAAAAAAAATCAAGATCACTCGATTCTATTATAAACCATAATTTACCAGCATATGCCAAAAGAATTTGCCAGAAAAGTAAAGAAAAAAAATCTGTCATATTAAATCAGACATTCTTGAATAGCAACTTGTTGCCTAAATATGCGCGCATATATATATATATATATATATATATATATATATATTAATTACATTTTCACCCCAAACAAGACGCATTGCCACTTTGGAGTAGGGGGCTACTATCAGGGGCAGCAACTACTGGGGCACTATGTTGGGATTTGGGCAGCAAGATGTCGGTTCACGTTGCACTTGAACTTCAGCATGTCAGTACAGTTGGGGAAGCAGGAACTTGGAATGGAATTCCAGAGTCTAGCGGTTCTGGGGAAGAAATTACTGGAGTAGAAAGATCTTTTACATCTAGGGATCTCTACTGTGTGGGGGTGGGATTTAGCTGCCTGTCGGGTTTGTCGAGGGTGTCTACGTCGTGAGGGCACAAGTGTCTGCAGTTCGTCAGAGCATTCACCATTAAAATACTTGTAGAACAGGCAGAAGGATGCAACGTTTCGTCGATGGGACAGAGACTGAAGCTGAGATGCCAGTTCATGGCCTATCAGATTGCCGACTCTTTTTTTAACCTTGTCTAGGAGTGAGAGACTAGTAGCAGATGCACCAGCCCAAATGTGACAACAATACTCCATACATGGGCGAATGGTGGCCTTATAGAGGTACAAGATACTTTCAGGTGTCAGCAGTTTTCTAGCACGGTAGAGAGAGCCTACCTTTTTTGCAGTGGCCCCGGCAATGTTTTCAATATAATTGTTCCAACTCATATTTCCTGTGAACGTTAGGCCAAGCAGTTTGAAAGATGTACTCTCAGACAGGGAGTCAATGGCCATTGCTATTGGTGACAGAGAAGGTTTCTTGTAATTATTGAAGGGAACCAGTTCAGTCTTGGCAGCATTGAATGTGACCATCCATTTATGTCCCCATTCCACTACAGATTGGAGGTCATCCTCTAGTGTTTTTGCCATTTCTTTAGATATGTGTTCGTTTGTTTTCCTGTCATGCCTGTTATAGAGTGTAGTGTCATCAGCATATATACCCATCTCAGAGGCAGTTTTGTCGGGGAGGTCATTAATGAATATTAGGAACAATAGAGGTCCAAGGATAGACCCTTGAGGCACTCCCACATTTATATCACACTGTTTAGACGTACGACCGTCGAGGACAACCTGGATTTTTCTCTTATTTAAGAAGGATCTAATTATGTAAAGTATTCTACCAGTGATACCTTATGATTTTATTTTCCTGGGGAGACCCTCATGCCATACCCTGTCAAAAGCCTTAGATATATCTAGAGCTACCGCTCTGCCCTCCCTCGCTTTGTCCAGTGAATGATATATACGTTCAGAGATTACAGTGAGGATGTCAGCTGTGGAACGGGCATGTTTAAATCCATATTGTTTGTCAGTCAGAAGTTTAGCATCTGTAAGGTGCCGGACTAGAGCATGGTTAATTATGGTCTCAAGTATTTTGGCGAAAAGTGGGAGGAGGCTAATGGGGCGATAATTTGATGGGTCAGTTCTTTCGCCAGAATTCTTGAATATTGGTACCACAGAAGCAGTTTTCCAACAGCCCGGAAAGCATGATTCATTAAGGCATTTGTTGTAGAGTTTGGAGAGAGCTGGAGCTGCTTCGGCTTAGCACTTTTTTAATAGCACAGCTGGGATGAGATCAGGTCCACATGCTTTTGAAGTGTCAAGGTTTTTTATGATAGCGTGTACCTGAGCAGGGGTGATTTTTAGATCGTCTAGCGTGGCGTCTGTCCGCAAAGGAAAGTTAAGCAGGGGGTGGTTGGTAGGGTCCAGTGTGGATTTCGAGGCAAACCGGCTGGCAAGCATATTAGCCTTGTCGGTTGCTTAGAAAACAACCTCATGATTGTTGGTTAGTGGGGGAATTGTTGATTGCCCATTATTTACTACACTGTTGTAGATTTTCCAGAAGTCACGATTTCCTAATTTTTGTGCTTCGATACGTTTTTTTAGTGATTTCAGTAAATTCTCTCTTAGCTGTCGCTATTTCTTTCTTAACGTTACTTCTAGCTTCTATATACTTCTGTTTGTTTGAACTGGACTTATGTCGGTTAAATCTGCGGTATGCATGCTGCCTTTGAGCAATGGCAGTTGCGCAAGTAAACCATTTGGGAGAGTGGGGCTTGCTATAAAATTTCCGTATGGGAATAATTGCTTCCATTGCTGTTTTGAACCATTCAGTGGTCTCATTTGCGCACTGTTCAGCAGGAAGAGAAAAAATATTTCCCCATGGGGCATCTCTGATAAGATCTCTGATGGCTTCCCAGTCAGCCTTTTTATAATATCTCGTTGTTTTGAGCACTGGCTCTTAAGTTTTGGGTCTAGAATTTAGGGCAATTTCTACCATTATCACTGCATGGTCAGCGTTCCCTAGTGGGCTGTCAGCATTTGTTGTACAATCCTCGGAAACTGTCGTCAGAAACAGATCTAGAAGTGATCCTTTTTGTTCTTGCTGGTCAGGGAAACGGGTTGGAAACGTAACCATTTGTGACAGGGAGTGAGATATAGCAAAACTTTGTGTTATGCTGCCCGCTGCATCTGTGTGAGGTAGAGAATCCAAGCCAGTTTTTGTGGTGAGCATTAAAGTCACCAAAAAAAAATATATATATATATATGTTTAAAGAAAAAATTAGAAAAAAACGAATGAAATCATTAAAAAATCAACGTTTCGTCCCTGTCTCAAAGGACATCTTCAGGATAAATTGAGATAAAAATGTGATAAAAGAAAAAGTCATAGATCGTGCGAAAAAAGACAGTTTTTTAAAATCCAACCCATGTTGGGAAAGGATGAAATATGTGTGCGTATGGGAAGGTTGTTTGATGTCTATATATACAACTTTTAAAATGCATTAAAATAAATATGTACATTATTATTATTATTATTTTTTTTTTTTTTTTTTTTTTCTTTCCTTCTTCTGCAAAAACTACTCATTTTCCTGAAACATTCAAAAAAAAAAAAAAAAAAAAATAGGCTAGCCAGGATCCACCCTGATACCTTGCTCTTTGATTATTATTTTCCCTATGCTAGGGGTTAAATGGTAGAAGCCTTTTCTTTGCGTAATAGTATTAGTATTCAAAATTAGTGCTGATTCTAAAAGTCTTCTTTTAGCTCTATCTATCACGTATTTAATAATTTTCGCTTGATCTAAATTAAATGAGTGATCGTGTTCTGCACAATGGCAAAAGAGTGCATTTAGGGCGTTACCATTCCTTATATCTCTTCTGTGCTCGTTTAGTCTTAATTTCAATTTTCGTTGTGTTTCACCTATGTACGCTTGTTGACAGTTGTTACATGGGATGGAATATATACCGGCATCGGATGTGAGGGTTTTGGGAGAGTGCTTGGTAGTTTTTAATGTCTGTTTTATGGTTGAGGAAGTTGTTTGTATCAGGTGAAAACCAAGTCTATCAAGAGTGTCGTAGATTTTTGTATTTTTGGTGTGGGTGGGAATGAAAAGATGTCTGTTTAATAGTGAGGTATCTGTTTTATTTTTCTGTGTGTTTATATTATAGTGTATTTTCGTAGCTTTTTTCTTTGCGTAAGAAATGAAATAGGATGGATACTGTAGTTTTCTTAAAACATTCGTAATATATTGAAATTCATCATTAAGATATTGGGGACTGCATATTCTAAAGGCACGTAAGAAAAAACCTATAATCATGCCCATCTTTATTTTATCATTGTGGTGTGAGTAGTAATGAATATAGTCGTTTTTGTGTGTGGTCTTTCTATGTACTTTGAAACTCAGGTCGGTTTCATTACTACTCACACCACAATGATAAAAATAAAGACGGGCATGATTATAGGTTTTTTCTTACGTGCCTTTAGAATATGCAGTCCCCAATATCTTAATGATGAATTTCAATATATTACGAATGTTTTAAGAAAACTACAGTATCCATCCTATTTCATTTCTTACGCAAAGAAAAAAGCTACGAAAATACACTATAATATAAACACACAGAAAAATAAAACAGATACCTCACTATTAAACAGACATCTTTTCATTCCCACCCACACCAAAAATACAAAAATCTACGACACTCTTGATAGACTTGGTTTTCACCTGATACAAACAACTTCCTCAACCATAAAACAGACATTAAAAACTACCAAGCACTCTCCCAAAACCCTCACATCCGATGCCGGTATATATTCCATCCCATGTAACAACTGTCAACAAGCGTACATAGGTGAAACACAACGAAAATTGAAATTAAGACTAAACGAGCACAGAAGAGATATAAGGAATGGTAACGCCCTAAATGCACTCTTTTGCCATTGTGCAGAACACGATCACTCATTTAATTTAGATCAAGCGAAAATTATTAAATACGTGATAGATAGAGCTAAAAGAAGACTTTTAGAATCAGCACTAATTTTGAATACTAATACTATTACGCAAAGAAAAGGCTTCTACCATTTAACCCCTAGCATAGGGAAAATAATAATCAAAGAGCAAGGTATCAGGGTGGATCCTGGCTAGCCTATTTTTTTTTTTTTTTTTTTTTTTTTTTGAATGTTTCAGGAAAATGAGTAGTTTTTGCAGAAGAAGGAAAAAAAAAAAAAAATAAATAAATAAATAATAATAATAATAATAATGTACATATTTATTTTAATGCATTTTAAAAGTTGTATATATAGACATCAAACAACCTTCCCATACGCACACATATTTCATCCTTTCCCAACATGGGTTGGATTTTAAAAAACTGTCTTTTTTCGCACGATCTATGACTTTTTCTTTTATCACATTTTTATCTCAATTTATCCTGAAGATGTCCTTTGAGACAGGGACGAAACGTTGATTTTTTAATGATTTCATTCGGTTTTTTCTAATTTTTTCTTTAAACATAACGTCAACCACCGCTGGTATATTTTTTTAATTCCTTATACATATATATATATATATATATATATATATATAGTCTTTGAAGTTTTTAACATTTGAAACCATACAAAAAATTACTTATAAAGCTGAACGTCTGTGTTTGTGTCTGGTCACGAATAGGCTCCTGTATGGTTGACTATTATAGAAAACTAATCACATATAATGATAGAAGATGTATTGAGACACAGGAATGGGTATGTTTGATCTGGCATAAGGATGATTCATTAAAATTGCGGGGTCTGCGTACGCGCCTGGTCCACAAAGTAAGGAAAAAAAAATTTTAAATTAAAAAAAACGTTTACAAGTGTTTTTGATATAGATGTACATAATAATACTTTGATAAGTATGTTTTAACTTAAATAGGGATGGTATAATAAAATTGTGGGGTCTGCGTTCGCGCCTGGTCTTCATAGAATGGAAATAGGCACAAACTTTAATAAAGACTTTTTTATATCTATCTACGTAAGTATACTTTGATAATTATATTTCAGTTTGAAGAAATATGGTATAGTAAAATTAGAATGGAAATATGTCACAAAGTTTAACAAGGTTTTTAATATAGATCCACAGAATATTGTGATAAGTGTTTCAGTGTGAACAGGTATGGTATAATAAATTATGAGGTTTATCTATTTTATTTTTACTTTCATCATATTTTGCTTTGGTTTTGATACCCCCAAATTCGAAGCTATCTCTTTACAACTCTTCCTTTTCATAACCTATCATACTTTCATAAATCAGAGTCCATTTTCTGTAGGCTGTTTTTGAACCCAGTCAACGAAGGGTACTTTTGCTAGTATATATATATATATATATATATATATATATATATATATATATATATATATATATAATTTGTTGAGGGTATAAAAGTAAACCACGTACTGTTTATATGAAAATAAAGGATTTGATGATATAAGTTAACCTAAAATATTTAATAATCCAATAATCATGCAATCGCTACCAAATAAATTAAAAATAAAGGAACAACATTCAATACTGTTTTATTCTTACAATAGAATCACCACCAGAAGATACATTCATAATATTTTATTCATCATTGTATGAAGTACTTATTATTGGCATTTTGTTGCATAACGGAATCCCACAAAACAACACATCAAAACCAAATGTATTCCCCTCAGAAAACAGTTAAAAAGATTTTTCTCTTGGATTAAACCTGAATATATATTTAACATGTGTTGGCTGATATCTGCTTCTACTTTATTTATCCTGGGTAATTTGGTCCTCCCACCCCTGCGGCCCGCTTTCAAAATAATATAAAGAGAAATTATGTTGATAATGAAAATAGTCCAAAAAGATCAAATGTCATATTGTAATTTAAATTTATTGATCTGGAAACTCAAAGTAATATTTTTTTTTTTTTGTTATTCTCACTCACGAAATATAAAACTTCAAAAGAGAGAAAGTTACCTACCTTACACGTGTCCCCAGGTAATCACATTTCGGATGGAAACAAACATAAGCATAATATATATATATATATATATATATATATATATATATATATATATATATATATATATATATAATATGCGGAAATTGCTCGGAAGCTCTTTCGGCTATCATCTCTTTAGGAGAAAATCGATAGCAAGGGAAAATAATATTATTTTTCCTCTTGTTGTGCCAATTTTTAGTCGCTTTTAAACGCCATATATACAGATTAAAATCTTTCTTTTAATCGTTTTTCCCCCTTAATTCTTGGTATATCCGATTTCCCCATAGTACTCTTTAATTTCGTCAATAATATTTTCCCTTGCTATGGATTTTCTCCTGAAGAGATGATAGCTGAAAGAGTTCTCGAGAAATGTTCGCATTTTTTATTCAAATCTATATATAAGTTTTGTACCTCCAAAACTATCTATATATGTGTGTGTGTGTGTGTGTAGTCGGGTGTTTTTAAACGTTTAAAACTATATAAAACATAAACATAAATTAAACTAAAAACATCAATACAAAAACTTCTTTTGAAATTTGCCATTCCTTAAAAAATTAGTTTGCCATTAAGTAAATAATTTCATACAATCGCTGAATTAATTTGCTTTAACAATATTCACAATTCTCCTAATGTTATTTCAGGGATCATCAGTTGTTTACTATAAAACACTGTTTCGGGGATTAAAAAAAACAAAACAATATCTTAATCTCTCCAGCAGTGTAGAGCAAACACCACCTCCCTTAAATACGAGAACAGAAAAGTTCCGGATATTGGATTTAGTTTTTTGGCCCAGATTAATTAGGTTTACCTATCCGTTTCATCAAAAATGTCTTCCTTACTTGCATTATCCTTCCTTGTCTCTCACCCCCTCAAAAAAAAAGTAAAGCTGCTGTATGTATAGTGTTCGGATG
>NW_027633905.1:0-25359 GCF_053919585.1 Euprymna scolopes
TCTTCTTGTTTTCTTCTTTAACTGACTTCAACTGATTTAGAAATCTTGACTAACTGATACGTGTCTTTCCACGTTCTTTTCTAAGACCCACGTGATCTCTACGTCAGGCTACGTCAGATCTATTTTTTTTTAAATCATCGTTTGTACTAGTCATGAAAACTAACATTTTTTTCTGAAACATGGTTTTATTTATGTAAAATTCCTTCTTGTTATTGTTTATAGAATCTATTCAAGTTAAATTCCTAAAACATCATTTAACCATATCTGCCCTTGAATTGCATTTTCCTCTTTAAAACAAATGTTATTCAACTATACGATAATAATAATAATAATAATAATAATAATTATTATTATTATTATTATTATTATTATTATTATTATTATTATTATTATTATTATTATTATTACTATTATTGGTGTTGTTTTTGCTGTCATTGCTATTGTTGTTTTTACTGTTGTTGTTGTTATTATTATTACTACCGATATTAATGTTACTATTATCCTTGTAGATTTTATTTCTATTGTTGTTGGTGGTGGTAATGGGAATAGTGGTGGTGGTGAAGGAGAAAGGTCGGGGAGCATCATTAACCTTGGTGGGGAACCCTCCTAGAGATGATGTCTCGATAAAACTATCGGTGGTGGTGTAACCTTAAATTCACTAACCCCATTTATGGGAGAATGTCAAATCAAAATATTGACGTGAATGAGGCTAGAACATCTTGTGGTGGTCTCACGTCCGGTAGGTGTCCTATTGGTCAACAGGGTGGGTCCTGTCGTCATCATAAAACTGTTCGAAATTCTGAGGATGTGGCTGGATATAGGGGGAGTGAGAATTGCCAGAAAGGGTCCCAAGACACGAAGGGAGTTTGAACAGGAAATGTAAAAAAAAAAACATGGACGGATGAGGAAAGAAGAATCCTGTGGGAATGCTTTGTAAGAAGTGGAAGTACCAAATATGGTGGATATATCCGAAAAATGAAGGAAGAATCGGAATCGAGAGGAGGGGGGCCTAGAAGTGTCGCGAGTTTGGTATCCCAGTTAAAATATATTAAAAATAACAAATAAACAAATATATTAAAAAAATAACAACCTACTGTCAGTGATTGCAAAAGAAGAGATTGAATGGGTGGTTATGAATGAAATGAAAAACGAAAGTAAAATTGATGAAACTAGCTCGGAAGACATTGGGACGGAGTTTTGGATTAGAAAATGTGCGGTGCTGGTGATGAAAAGAGGAGTAAGGGTTCATTCATATAGAATAGTGCTGCCAAATGGAGAAATCATGAAAGAAATAGAAGATACAAGGTATAAGTATTTGGGGAGTGTTTGAGGATGAACATGAACAGAGAAATGCAGGAAAAATCAGGAAGGAGTATCTTAGAAGAATGAAACTATTGCAAAGCCGAAACTCTGTGGAGGAAACCTAATGAAGGCAGTGTTTTGAGATACAGTGCGGGAATTTTAGAATGGTCTGACAAGGAGTTGCATGTCATGGATATCAAAACAAGAAAAGTTTTAGTAATGTTTGGTATATTTCACATTCGAAGTAGCGTAGCGAGGCTGTATCAAAAGAGGAAAGGCGGTGGGAGAGGATTTAAAAGTGTAAAAGATTGTGTTAGAACCGAGGAGGTGTCGTTGAAGGAGCATGTCGTTAGAAGTGAGGAGTGGATGCTTAAGTTTGTGGCCAATGAAATGGAGGTATGTGAGACCAAGGCTGATTATGTGAAACGTATGGATAGAGAAAGGGCAGAGGAACTGGCTAGGAAGAAAATGGATGGAAGGTTCTTCTAGGATATAGCAGAAGTGGCTGATAAAATATCATGGCAATGGCTTAGAGCTGGGTATCTGGCTAAGAGTACTGAAGTTTTTATTTATGCAGCACAAGAGCAAGCATTAGGAACACGACTGTTCAAAAAAGGGGTTCTAGGAGAGGAAGTTGCTGCAGAATACCGGATTTGTGGTAAGACCTCAAAGTCAATTGCGCACCTTGCAGCAGGGTGTAGTGGATTGACCCAGAGAGAGTACCACAAAAGACACGATCGCATGGGACACCGGATATATTAGGAGGTGTGTAAGAAGGTTGGGGTGAAGTGTGTTGGAAAATAATTTGAGGAGGTGCCTGATGAGGTGAGGACAAGTGAGGATGGCAAGGTAGAGGTATGGTGGGACAAAAGCGTCATAATGACGAAGCAATTGGAACCTAATCGTCCGGATTTGGCCGTCATTAACAAAATCTCAAAAAACTAGCAGATTGTAGACTTCTCAGTACCCTGGGATAGGTATGTGAGAGAGAAAGAGAACTAGAAGTGGAGCAATTATACTCCATTGGCCTTGGACATAAGGCGTATACACGGGGTTAAAACACAAATAATCTCGGTCGTAGTAGGTACGCTAGGAGTAGTATCAAGTCGTTTGAAAGGACAATTGAAAAAAAAACTACAAATCTCCGATGTTTTAGGCGGCCTTCGGACCTCTGCTATTAGAGATTCCACCAACATCATTAGGGAACCCCTTGATCTTTGAAGTTCCTGGTTTGGGGCAGGGATGGAGAGAAATCCTCTGGAAATGAATCCCATCCCTTTCCAGTTGATAAACGAAATCAAACTACTACGACCGAGATTATAAATAATAATAATAATAATAATAATAATAATTATAATTATAATAATAATTATAGTAATAATAATAATAATAATAATAATAATAATAATAATAATAATAATAATAATAATTTTCTTGCTCGTGTAATTCGACGATACCTCGGCAGTGCTAATCTACAGCATGAACACCATATGTAAAAATGGATGCGCGAGTAATTGTTAAGCTATGATTGCGTAATTACCAAACATGCGTCTCCTGAATCTGCACTGATTGTTTCCAGCGGCAACAAGAAATCAAAGGCGACTGAAAGCAATGGAGAGCACATACAGCACTTGGTATCACCAAAACATCATCCACTTAGTACTGAAAAGCTCAACGTTTCTTAACTTCGATGACCTAGTGGAAACCGCTATGTCTACGTGATTATGATGTGTATATAGAGTTGTTTTATGCTTGGTGAAGCATGAGTTCGAATCCTACTTAAGTCTAATTGATTTTGTTAGCTTCACGCGTGTTTTCTAAATTTTACGAAATAATCACATAAAAATACTTTCTTGTTTTGTTTTTTGATAATACAAAAAACGTAGAAATAAACTAATTTTTGTTTTACTTAAGTTTAAAATCGATAGAAGTGGTGGTGGAGATTTATATATCAAAGCAATGAACCAATGCTTAATAATTGGGTATAAACAAGCATTACTTAGGATAACGTATGCCACATGGACTGAAATCGATACATTTACTTTAATAGTGAGATATTTCTATAATAAGACAGTACACCAGCATTCAATCTTCGACGTTGTCATAAAAAATCAAAAATTGGTACTTGTTGCAATATTATCTGTGCTTAAACCTAAACGTAGATTCCATGAACAAAGCTTCTTTCTCAGAACTGCACACCTGTGGCACTCTTTTCTGTTTGCTTGCTTTACAGCTATCTACAATATCCAACAAGTTTTCAACGTCTTCAAATCCAACAAGTTTTTGATGAACCGTCCCCTTAAGTAATCCAATTTACCAAATTTATACTAATAACGATTACTACAATATTGTCGAATTCCAGGCCTTGCTAAGTGGTAACTCATTTGTAAAAAAAAATACGGGTATAATTTTTAAAAAATTAACGGTTTTATTTATAAACATGGCCAATAAAAACTGAATAATCAGATTGGATTATGGACTATATATTATCAGCCAATGAGAAACCAGAATCAGTTTAGAAAATATGCTGAATCTTTTAAGAATTCCTGTGACTAACTTTTCGTCTTCGCACAGAAAGGAACTCAATTATTGGTCTCAAGATTTCTTCCAATTGATTACATACCGGAAACTCTATTCTTCGTCCTATGGTCTCTTCTAAAACTAGAATGACTTACAACTCAAAAGGTTATGGGTCCAGCAGTTCTTTACTTTTATGGATTGAAATCAAAATTTAAATTGTGACAGGGTAAATTATAGGTTATTTACGAATTCAAAAACTACACAAAATCATTCAGACACAACCTGAAAATCGAAATGACCAATAATTTATTGAAAAGAGCACAACTGTTTTTGTGGAATTTGATTCAGTGCTTAGATGACAGAAGTCTCAAACCTTGGGTAATGGCTACAAAGCACTGAACGTATTAAGAGAACACACCAAAATTATTTCTTTTATATTATCTCTTTATATACAGAACTGACGTCTCTAAAATTAAGGTTATATTTATAGACGGGGGTGATAAGAACTGACCATTAAAATGGAACCACACTCTGCTATCAACCAATCAGAAATCGGAATCACTCCATAAAATATACTGAATTTCTTAAGAATTCCTGTGCATAACTTTTCATCTTCACACAGGAAGGAACTTTGTTCTTTGTCTCAAGATTTCTTTCGATTTATTACCGGAAACTCTATTCTTCGTCTTCATCTGCAAACTTAAAACTCCAAAGTACTTGTACTTTTTTGGTTAAAAAATAAACATCAAATGATGAAGATCAAATATAAGAATAATCATGAGACAGAAGCAGCATCCTTTCTAAAATATCGGCGTTTTAAATAATTGAAAGAATTTGTTGATTAAATGAATTTATTTATTTGTAATTTATTTAATCAATTCATTGATAAAAGTGTTGCATTTTGACTTTATTTGGATTCATGTTTCTGATTTTCAATTTTCTTTCAACTATTTTCATTTTATTTTTCGGGCAATTCTATACTTTTAGTTATTTTATCCAAAGAAAATATTTTATTAGATTTGAAGAAAAGTTCTGGCGCAATTTATACTTTTAATTTAAATTAAACGACATCCAAAAGAAACGCCGTTATTAAGTGTCATTTTTCATTTTTTTATGCAACAAGTCTTCTAATGAACATTTAAAATCATGTACAAGATTTCGCCTTATCCAAACCTCTGATCGAGAGGAGAGTTATTAGTAAAATTTGATGTTTTAAATCTATAATAGAATATATATGTAAATGATCACAATATATGCAATAACAGTTTAATCCAACATGGCCGATTCTACATCCAGAGACGGTATGCAGAACCGCAATAGTCCTCCCCAAAATCTAATTTCGGATGTTGTTCTCTTTTTTCCATGGTTGTGATTTGTTCATCTAATGCTGAGAAATCTAGTTTTATCATATATTTTTTATGATCAGAGAAAAAAGAAATCGATTCACAATATATTTGGAGAATAACTTTGATCAGTCTCAAGAAGCAATAGATATCACCTTTAATTATGTTTACGTAGTAGATTTTATAGTGAACAATGGATGCATAATCACAAATCACACCTTCTGAACCAAAATTGCTTAAGTTCAGCAGCAAACACAAGTCCATGATGATTGGAGATGATGCCGAACTTTGTGGAGATTTTTCAACTTACAGCACCTGATATTCCCAACTGATCGCCCATTAAGTTATGACGAGATTCTATATCACTTAAGTTCGGCGATCTAACGAAAACCGATGTCTCAATGTAATTTCGTTTTTCCATTTTATGGACACATGCCGCAGCTCCCACAATATTATTGTATTAACTTTGTTCAGACTGAAACATATTCATCTAAATACTTTGATTAATTTAGTTCAAGAAAATACATATTTATATGGATCTCAAAAAATACATATTTATATGGATCTCAAAAAATACATATTTATATGGATCTCAAAAAATACATATTTATATGGATCTCAAAATATACATATTTATATGGATCTCAAAAAATACATATTTATATGGATCTAAAAAATACATATTTATATGGATCTCAAAAAATACATATTTATATGGATCTCAAAAAATACATATTTATATGGATTTTAAAAAAATACATATTTATATGGATCTAAAAAAATACATATTTATATGGATCTAAAAAATCCTTGTTTGAATATCCGACGTATTTTCCTTTTATCGACGCCAGTATCGAACGCAAACCCTACAAAATCATTGTGCCATTTTTGATAGAACAGATACTACATTTTTATCCGAACTCGAAAGTATTTTAGTTCTAGTTGCACGTTTACACGAAATGACATGAGATGAAATTTCAAACATTTTTTTAATTGAACCTTCTGCGATCTGGCGGTCTAATCTTTAAAAAACCGGAGTAAGATAACGTATATACAAATATAAAATTGACTTAGCGTTGTCGTCATATTATTATTATTATTATTATTATTATTATTATTATTGTTGTTGTTGTTTTTGTTATTATTATTATTATTATTATTATTATTATTATTACTGCGCTTATTCGCTTAGACCGTTATCATCCTAAACATCCCTTATTCAAAATTGCACCAACCGTTATTATACTGAATTTGTTTAGTATGGAATTCCTTTACAAAATGGAATATTCTAAAATGGCCAATAAACAATTGTTTTAACTGGATAAGTTATCGCCAGACATGGAATGATGGGTGTAGATAACAATTCTAATAAGTCATTTATTGCTAGTGTAAGTATCACAATAGTAATACATTATTATAATTAATGTTGTTATTGTTGTTATTGTGATTATTATTTTGTTGTTATTATTATTGTTGTTATTTGTATTATTATTGTCATTATTATTAGCATTGTTATTGTTATTATTATTGTTATTGTTATTATTATTTGATAATAGATAATAGTAGATAATCTATGATAATATATATCTATGGCTAATAAATAAATAGAAAAAAATAATAATTGATAATAGTAATATTAAAAATAATAAAAATAATGATATTATAAAATAGTGGATAATAGGAAATATTTATAATATAAAAGATAATAAATAAAAATAACAATATAAAATAATAGATAATATATCAAAAATAGACAATAGCTATAGAAAATAAATAAGAAGACCAACAACAATACAACAACAACAAAAATAATACTAACACATGAGATGACGAATGGTGAAAGTAGTTTGAAGTGTGCAGCTGAGGCCGAGGGAAGAGAATACTAGTAGGATTTTCCATGGGCAAGTGTGGAGAGAAATATGGCCGCGGGGAGGCTTTCTTCCAGCAAATCCCTTAAGAATGCCAATAACACATGCCGCCAGCGAAAATCACTGATAAGTGACTGTTGAGATAACGTGAAGTCACCTGCGCTGGTTATCGAAAGAAATGGAAAGCACTAGAAATCTAGGAATATTTGTTGTCACTCAGTTTCTAGGGAACACCACAGATTATTGTCAGTGAGTGATCAATAACAACAGTTACATTAGATAATAACTACAAAAATAAAAATGAAAATGTTAGATAATAACAACAACAATAATATTAGAAAATAACAATAACAATAATATTAGATAAAAACAACAACAATAATATTAGATAATAACAAAAACAATAATACTAGATAATAACAATAACAATAACATTAGATAATAACAACAATAATATTAGATAATAACAACAACAATAATATTAGATAAAAAACAACAATAATATTAGATAATAACAACAACAATAATATTAGATAAAAACAACAACAATAATATTAGATAATAACAATAACAATAATATTAGATAAAAACAACAACAATAATATTAGATAATAACAATAACAATAATATTAGATAATAACAATAACAATAATATTAGATAATTACAACAATAATATTAGATAATAACAATAACAATAATATTAGATAAAAACAACAACAATAATATTAGATAATAACAATAACAATAATACTAGATAATAACAACAATAATATTAGATAATAACAACAAAAATAATATTAGGTAATAACAATAACAATAATATTAGAAAATAACAATAATATTAGATAATAACAATAACAATAATATTAGATAATAACAACAATAATAATATTAGATAATAACCATGACAATAATATTAGATAATAACAATAACAATAATATTAGATAATAACAATAACAATAATATTAGATAATAACAACAACAATAATATTAGATAATAACAATAACAATGATAATATTAGATAATAACAACAACAATAATATTAGATGATAATAATAACTATAATATTAGATAATAACAATAGCAATAATAATATTAGATAATAAACATAACAATAATATTAGATAATAACAATAACAATACTATTAGATAATATGAATAACAATGATAATATTAGATAATAACAACAACAATAATATTAGAAAATAACAATAATAATATTAGGTAATAACAACAACAATAATATTAGATAATAATTATAACAATAATAATATTAGATAATAACGATAACAATAATAATATTAGATAATAACAACAACAATAATATTAGATAATAATAATAATAACAATAATAATATTAGATAATAACAACAACAATAATAATATTAGATGATAACAACAACAATAATATTAGATAATAATAATAACAATAATAATATTAGATAATAACAACAATAATAACATTAGATAATAATCGACATCAAATACTTAAATAGTGATTTGGGTCTTTGCAAAGATCAATTAGAAATAGAGAAATTAAAACAAAAATTAGTGGTGACTTGATTGGTAGAAAAGATATTACAGAATAAAGAAATGAACCAATAAGCGAAACAAATAAAGTTATCATTGTGAAAAAGTAATGCGACCTCGTAAAATGAATGTGTGAAATGGATTACGTGTGGTTGACATCTGATTTAAATCAGTACAGCTGAAGGAATTGCAGGATTTAAAGGAAGAAGTTTGACCAAAAATTAATAAAGGAGAACCATCAATAATTGAATTAACTGAGTCTGGAATTCTTTGAGAATGTGATGCAATTAATGCCAAAATCAATGCTGCTGACTGAATTGGCCATTTTTAGGCAAAATGGCGCCATCTATTTATTATACAGAGTCTTACAAAATTAACCATCTTTGGTGAACCTAATTCATGTTTCAATGGTTAATTTTGGGATGCCCTGCATTCTTTATCTGGTTATCTGTAAGAATACCCAGTAATGTGAAATGAATATTTCTGTTCTATTTCCGAAACAAAAAGAAATAGCTGTTAACATTCAAACTGTGTATAGCGTTTATGGCATGTAGTGAGTGAATTATATATATATATATTATATATATATATATATATATATATATATATATATATATATATATATATATATATATACTAGTAGGCCGCCCGGGTTGTCCGGTCGAAAAATACGGATACATATTATTTTGAATTCATACAGAAACGCATGCGAGTATTAAGTTTTTTTTCTAAATACTTCATTCTTGTAATAATAAAACATACCCAAGCTGAGATCGAAACTAAAACCTAAAGACAGTGAGTCAAGTATTATAACTATTAGACAAGCTTGATACGAGCTTTAAAGTGTTTTATAACCTACTTATTCTTAACATAGGGAATCTGTCATGTGAACGATTCACGCATGCGTCGTGAAACAGTTGAGAAACAGATAAAAATCCGATGACCGCCACGTACCAATTTTTCAATTTTTACCCTTTAGCAGCACTTTTTCTAGATGAAAATCGATTAAAAAGGTACCCCCACGTGTCTGAATACCCTATATACCTATATACAAAATTTCAAGTCTGTAGATCAACAATTCTTTGAGTATATAGGTTGAGAATTGTCCTCACATACATTCACACACACACACACACACACACACACACATATATATATATATATATATATATATATATAGAGAGAGAGAGAGAGAGAGAGGTATATATATATATAATATATATATATATATATATATATATATATATATATATATATAAAGAGAGAGAGAGAGAGAGAGAGATGGATGGATGGATGGATGGAGATAGTAATAAAGATAGACAGGCAGATAGCGACAGAGAGAGAGAGAGACAGAGAGATGAGGGGAGAGAGAGAGAGGAGAGAGAGGGGCAAACACTATAATTCCAGTGTTTGCCCGTGATGACAATAAAGCCATATAATAGGAAGAGTAAACAAGTTTTTGTAATGTACGCGTCACCCGAGTTTTAGGTTGAAAAGTCAAATCCCGAATGCCGAGTCCTATGAATGCGCAACACAAAATATAAACATTACACAATCTTGACATGCGAAACAAAAGACAGAACAAGTTCCTATTTACTTGCCTCCCCACGATAGCAAAGTGAAACGCAAAATTGATCTTTAATGATGCCAAAATCCAACTACCTTACATTTAAATATGTGGCTGAATTGTTAAGAATACTGAATTGCAGTTGTTGGTTGACTATGTACCATATATGCCTAACATAATAAATATTTAATAATAAAAATAATCATAGATATATACAAGGTTATTTTATTACCTATAGACAGTAGTATTTCATGTTTTCGCAATCATCAGTGTCGTATATTACAATTCCTACCGGTTTGAAGAATCGAATTCAGCCAGTAAGCCACCTTTGACTCCATTTATATAACCGCTGTTTCCAGGCTACAAACAATTACCACGGAAACTAAGTAAATTTAACAACTTATCCGGCATTGGTCGGTCGTAAACTACGCTTCAATATATTTTCATTCATGCAAATTTCGTATTTATTATTATCAAGCCAATTCAAAAATTTCTAAAGTACAAAAAATGACTTGGGAATCCAAACATGTAGTTCTCTAGCCTCATGCCTTACTGTTTGTAGATACACTTACAAAAACGTTTTAAATAACGTTGTTCAGATATAAATGTATAGTTACCATGCGTAGAAATAATACGTTTAGTTGACTTATGCCTGCCAAGTTCAATTTTTTGCCCTTTTAACCAATTAGAAGTTATTTTTACCGGCGAAAAAAAAAACTGAATTTATTCCACGGGTCGGAATCCCTATATATTTAGATTTCAGTTTCGTAACACAAAATTGACAAAGCGATAGACAAAGTCACTTATATATATATATATATATATATATAATATATATATATATATATATATATATATATATATATATATATATATATATTAGGTGATTGTCACTTCTTGACAAAAGAAGATCATCTTTCCCTTGCTTTATTGTTGATTACTCATTCATTTTCATGTATTTTTGAAATATCTTTTATATATATATATATATATATATATACACTTATACACACATACATATCTACATGTGGAGATGTGACCAAGATGCATCAATTTCTATTTTCTGTGGTAATGAAGGTGGCTCTTCAGACCAGCCCTGCTCTTACACAGTCTGCTGCAAAGGTCACACTTAAGCTGAGATTGAGAGATACCAACTGGTACTGCTCTACTGTGGACGCTCATATGACGCTTCGGGCCTCCACTCGATTTACAGACCACAGAGCAAACAGAACATCTGTGCCCTGCAATATTTTCCCCATCAAAGAAAAATTGATCTCTATGTGAACGCTTATGCTAGCTAGGCTAGCTAGGCTAGCTAGCCCAGCTCCTGATAAAGAGATTTTACCGCATAAATCACAGGTGTTGTTCTGCATGAAATCCTCCGACAGACCTGATATATCTGACAGATTTTTCTTCCGGATATCACGCTTCATTTTTGCATGCTCATATCTTTTCTTCTCAAAACTATCACAACCATGATATACCAAGGAGCGCCACTTTTTACGATCATTGGAAGAACTTTCCCAACTGAACACGTCAATACCAAGAGCTTTAAGATTATCTTTGATGTTATCCTTAAAGCGTTTGCTCGGTTTATGTTGTGGACGCTTTCCTTGTGTAATTTCATAATAGAACAGGCGCTTTAGCAATCTATCGTCGTCCAGCCTTGTCAGATGTCCAGCCCACCTCATCTGGTTGCGTATAATCAACTTCTCGATACAAGGTACGTCAGCCGCATGAGAACATCCATATCAGGTATAAAAGTGCTCCACCTGATGCCCAGAATGTGTCTCATGAATTTCTGGTGCACTCTCTCCATGACTTTTATGTGTCTACTATAAGTTGTCCATGCCTGAGAAGCGTAAAGCAGGGATGGTAAAATACAAGATTGATAGACACTGATCTTTGTATGAATAGTTATACTCCTGTCATACCATACTCGCTTCTCTAAGCCACCAAAAGCCTTAGTGGCACGCTGTATCCTATAGTTGACCTCAGCTTCCAGGGTTCCATCTCTGGTGAGAGTACTACCCAAATACATAAATGTGCCAACCACGACAAATCTCTGGTTGTTGACAAAAATATTTGGTTCCACATACAAACTACTGGGTGGAGGTGTGAACATGACCTTAGTCTTCTTAAGACTAATAGTAAGCCCAAAAGACGCACAGGCCCCCGAAGACAGATCCATGATACCCTGCATATCCCTCTCACCATGGGCCACGAGATCGGCGTCATCCGCATAAAGCAATTCACGAACCAGGTGCTGAAAGGTCCTTGTAGAAGCATGAAAACGACGAAGATCAAAGACCCTACCTGTGGTTCTGAAACGCAAATAAACACCTAGAGAACATTCTCTAAAGGCATACGATAACATAGTTGACAAAATAAATAGAAAAAAGTGTAAGTGCTAGGATATCACCCTGCTTCACACCATTGTCAACCGAGATGAGTTCCGACAGGCATCCGTTGAAGTTTCAGGCGAGCCTTCATATTAGTGTGGAGCTCCCTGAGTAATCATAGAAATTGAGGTGGGCATCCCAACCTCCCCAGAATTATCCATAGGGCACTTCTGTTCACCGTATCAAAGCCTTAGTCAAATCAACAAAAACTGATAAAGCAGAACACGGTGTTCAGTACATTTCTACTGCAAATGCCAAGCAGAGAAGATCATGTCCTTGGTTCCTCTGCCCGGACGAAAGCCATTTTGGCTTTCTGGAATGACGGATGGACAAATATATTTTAGCAATCTGTTGAGTAGAACTCTGGAAAATACTTTGCCAACCGCTTCCAATAAACTTATCTCATGATAACTTCCACAGTCGGTTCTGGGCCCCTCTCTCTTGTACAGTGATATAAGAATTGCATCAACCCAATCCTGATGGACGGGAACACCCTTCCAGACATCAGTGATAAGATGAAGAATTTCATGAACAAGTTTATCACCCCCATGTAAGAGGACTTCCACAGGAATACCATCAAGCCCTGGAGCTCTCCCAACGTTCACTTCCTTGATTGCATCTCTAATTTCATTCTCAGATGGGAACACAGAAATTTCATCGATAAGCTTCTGTTGTGATAAAAATTCATTGATGACGTCCTCATCAACATTAGAGGGGTTGTCAAAGAGATCAGAATAATGCTCGGTCCAACGAAGGAGAATCTTGTTAGGATCCTTTATAAAGGCAATTCCATCACTTGAGAGTAGGGGAGATGTAGATAGTGTTTGAGGACCAAAAGCTTTTTAAGCAAATGGTACATGAGTTTGAGGTCTTTACAATCAAAAGCCATCTAGATTTGGTTGGCGAGTTTAGCCCACCACTGATTCTTCATTTGGCGGAGTTGCTTTTGGGGAACATTCTTGTTTGTTTTAAGTGACTTTAAAACTACAAAATGTTAAAAGCTACGAAGACTGGAATGGTACCATTAAAACAAACGACCTTTTGTGCTCTAGAATTTATTTTGTACATAGTCAACACCATTTTAAATGCAGATTATTAGTTCTAACACCCAGGAATGATTTTGGTCAGACAAACGTATTACCACGCGAGGGAATATGATACGCTAGCATATCACTTCTTTTCAAATTCGATTCACGAAAGAGAGTGGGTAGTTACTTCACTATTTACAATACATATTGTGCCTCATTTTAACGGGGAAACCAATGCATAACTGATACATCTGATCCGTTTCTCATACGGCGATCAGATTTCGTTTCTATTTTCTCTAAGTCGAATTTGGGTCGGAACCAAACACCTTCACAACTATTGCAAATTAGAAGACTGTAAACGTTGGAAAATAAATTTTTTTTTTGGTAAAAGAGCGATATATTAATCAAATATAAATCGGATGACCTGACTTTTACGTGTTTTCGACTAGTCTTTTATCACTGCGTTAATTACTTATATTTTCTCTCCCGTTCTCCCTCAAGTCAGGATTGCGCCCTAATCGATCATGTCTCTGATATTATATAAGCATCACTCTCCTTAGATAGTAACGTCCAAATACATGTGTTCGAGGACTTTAATGTCCGTCATAAAAATTGGTTTACTTTCTCAGGTTACACAGATGCAGCTGGATGCTCTCCTTATAGCTTCTCTATAGCCCATTCCTTCACACAGACAATTATGTTCCCAACCCGCCTATCAGATCGTGAACCCCAGCAGACTTCATTACTATACCTATTCCTCACCACAGTACCCGAGAATTGTGTGACTAATGCACACAGTCCACTTGGAAACGTAGATCACCTAGTGATATCAGTTGACATCAAACTTAAATCCCAACCTCAAGGCGAGGAGTCATTGCTAAAAACAAGGTATCACTCAAGTGCTGACTGGGAAGCCATTCGAAAACACATCAGAGATGACCTATGGACCGATATCTTCTCTCTTCCTGCTGAACAGTGTGCCGATGAGACAACTGAATAGTGCAAAGCGGGCATTGAAGCATATGTTCCCACACGGAAATATTATAGCAAGTCAAACTCATCCCATGGTTCACTACAAATTATGCAGCTGCCATTGCACCAAGGCAGCATGCATTCCGCTAGTTCGTATGTCATAAGTCAAATACAAATAGGCAAAAACTCGTAGATGCTAGAAATCAGCCCTTGATATATCCAAGGCCTTTGACAAAGTCTAGTAGGAAGGGCTGCTAATGAAAATTAAATCCTGCGTTATAACTGGGCGTATACTAAATATAATAAGATCCTTCTTAGACAATAGGACCATCCAGGATGTCAGTGAGGGACGTACATCTAAGCAGCATAACATTAATACGAGGGTGCCTCAGAGGTCGATCTTTAGATCATCCCGTCTAACATTTGTGGGCAATATCGACTGGAACAAATACATTGAGGACATTGCGAAAGCTGCTGCAAAGAAGGTGGGTTACTTTTATAAAGCTAGAAGACTACTCGCATCTGAGAGTATTTTGTACCTTTAAAAGGCCATCATTCGCACATGCATGGAATATTGTTGTCATATCTGGCCTGCTGTATCTACCACTAGCTTCTCCCTCTTGGATAGAGTCACGTAAAGTTTTCAATCTAATGGGTTCCATTGTCAACTAAGCTCCAACCCCTGTCCTATCACCGCAATGTTGAATCTCTGTGCCTGTTTTACAAATATGTAAAATGGAAGGCGCTCTGATGAACTCCTTGCACTTGTGCCCCTTCGACGTACATATCCCCGACAAACCCGCTTATCAACAAAATCACACCTTCACTGTTGAGGTCCCTAACGACATATCTCGGGGCAAACTGTACCGAAACTTCTATCCCTCTCTCTTTCTCCTCTTCCGTTTCCCCATTATCCTTTTTTTTCTTCGCCCAGCACATTCCTCTCTCTGGACATACACACAAAAACAGATTGAGTCAGCGTAAAGAAAAATCAGAGTTTCTTCTGTTTACATAACATTAAAAGATTCGTGCGCATATTGGTAACATTAAATGATATAAACAGACATTTAATAATAACATTTAAATAAATCTTCCTTTTTCTTTTAAATGCTAGCAGTTCAGCCCGGCTTTGCTCGGGCCATATGTACTGTTCATACTTTTATGTGTATATGTATATATATATATTCAAATGCTTGACTCATGTCCAGGTAACCTACATCTAAAATTCCTAGTGTTTAGACCCAAAATTGGCGAAGGAGTTTGGTAAAGTCTGTAAAGGTCAACTCTTTCAACTTTGACTTCTTGGCAGCCATATTTTCGCCCCAAACTCATTAAAATGCTTGCTGCATGTCTGAATACCCTTTATGTAAAATTTCAAATGTTAAGACCCAAAATTCGCTGAAATGTTTTTAGAGACCCCAAAGGTCAAAACTTTGGAACTTTAACCCCTTGACAGTCAAATTTCCGGCCAAAAACCGATTAAAAAGTTTGCCCTATGTCTGAATACACTTTATGTAAGATTTCAAATGTTTAGACCCAAAATTGGCCAAATAGTTTGCTAGAGACCGCTAAGGTCAAATCTTTTGAATTTTACCCCCTTTGGCAGTCAAATTTTCGGCCAAAAACTTAAAAAGCTTGCTCTATGTCTAGATTCAATTCATGTAAAATTTAAATTGTAGCTGAGTAATTTAGTAGAAACCGCAGAGATCAATTTGTTTTGGGCTCAAATAAAATTTAAAAATTTGATACATGTCCAAGTAACCTACATGTAAAATTTCAAGTGTTTAGACCAAAATTGTCGGAGGAGTTTTTTCAAAGGTCAAAGCGTTGAACTTTGACCCCTTGACAGCCAATTTTTTTGCGAAAAATCAATTAAAAAGATTTTCCAAAATCTCAATATCCCTTCTGTCAAATTTCGAGTCTGTAGACTAAAAATTGACAGAGTAATTTTATAGGGAAAGACACACACACAGACAGATAATTTCACTTTTATAGATATATAGATTATGCATCTGTCTACGCTTATAACAACAATACCAACTTTTTGGATGTTTGTTGTGTACTTTTTAAGTTTTCGTTAGACATACAAAAAAACATTTTTACTTCATATAATAGACTTTAATCACATACCTTTGGCAAGTCGTATTTTGTATTCTACATATTTATTCTCTGTGTCAATCCTTATCAATAAAAGCGTTATATGTTCTGTATATTTTTCTATAAATGTTTTTCCTGTTGATCTCTAACTCCCACGTTCGTATGCAAACATGTGCTCTTAATTGTAGTTTTCCCAGCTGAATATGTGCATTAGAAAACATTACATCCTTCAGCAAAATTAAGGCAACTTGTCAATTCTCTCACGTATTAATAAAACACACAAACTAATTACACATACATAAAACTCACAAGCTAATTACACATACGACTAATTACACATACATAAAACGCACAAGCTAATTACACATACGACTAAAAAAGATTTTACCGATAATGAACCCGTATATATATGTATTATTCCTTAATTGGAATTTTTTTTTTTTTTGAGATGAGCATTGTATGTTAATTTTATTTTATTTCGGACTATTAGTCTCATCTTATCTTTTTATTGGTGCACAACGTTTCGGCCAACTTCCTCTGGCTGAAGATAGCGGTTTCAATCCCACCCAAAGCGTGCCAGAGGTAATTGGTCAAAAATGTGGTGAAACGACAACAACTACGGATGACAGTGATGGCTGAGAATGCAGTTAGGAGATTCGAAGTTCCTATCCGTCGCGGTTACCACCTGACGAAGGCCAGAGGAAGTTGGCCGAAACGTTGTGCACCAATAAAAGATCAGATGAGACTAATAGTCCGAAATAAAATAAAATTTACATACAATGCTCATCTCAAAAATAAAAATAAAAATAATCCAATTAAGGAATAATACATATATATACCAATCGGTACGGACCCGACTATGGAAGATCAGATAATAAATAAATGTGGATTTATAAGATCAAAGAATCCAACCTTGATCGCCCTTCGGGGCCCGTGGCGCAGTTGATAGAGACGTTGAATCTCTACGGTTCCAGATAAACATTGTCTGAAGATAGCGGTTTCAATCCCACCCAAAGCGTGCCAGAGGTAATTGGTCAAAAATGTGGTGAAACGACAACAACTACGGATGCCAGTGATGGCTGAGAATGCAGTTAGAAGATTCGAAGTTCCTATCCGTCGCGGTTACCACCTGACGAAGGCCAGAGGAAGTTGGCCGAAGCGTTGTGCACCAATAAAAAGATAAGATAATAGTCCGTTGTGCACCAATAAAAAGATAAGATAATAGTCCGAAATAAAATAAAATTAATGAACCCGTAGTTCAGGAATACGGCCAGGGGCTTTCCCTTGGTCACAAAGCTAACAGATTCATCTTTCCTTTTGATCATGGTATGTTGCTGGTCCTGCGCATTTCTATTAAATCCGCTCTTCTAGGCGTTGTGTTCCTCACTTCTTCAGAGATGGCTACTCGGGAAAATCGTATATTTCCAGATTCTATTCTAATTTTCGGATTCTGATACTATTACCGATTCCGATTCCGATAGTTATATTTCTATTTCTCCTATAAAAAGACTGTTAATATTAGAATGTCTAAATTTAAAATAAATTCGTATTAAAATTTAGGGTTACTGTTTTACATTAAAAACTTATAAATGTTATTTTTTTAGCTATGTTAACTGATAGAACTATACACACACTCACAAACATGCACATGCACATGCATACACACACATACGTATACGTATGTATGTGTGTGCGTGTGTGTGTGTGTGCGTGCGGGTATGTATGTATGTATATATATATATATATATATATATATATATATATATATATATATATACTAGCTGTACCCGGCCACGCGTTGCTGTGGCTCAGTTTGTTAAAATGGAACACATGTGAAAGTAGAGAAAAGTTTGATTTTTTTTTCAAGAGAATGTACAAATTATTTTTTTTAACAGATGTTAAGAAAATAAACAGAAAAATACTTCCATCATTTATTATGCGAAAAAATAAATAAAATGTTGATTTAGTGTTTCAATATGCTTATAAATTGCGATAAAACTTGCTGAGTATGCACTGTTTTACGGTTGTTGTAAAAATGGAACGGAAACTTAACTTTCGCTTCATTTTAATCTTTCTTAATTTTTTAATTGTGCCCCCCAACGAATATAATCAAAGCAGTAACATTCAACAACTGTACTTTATGTATATAAAACACAAAATATTTATTAAAAAAAAAAAATTTAAAAAAAAGAAGTTAATAACGAAAGGGAAATAATTCCATTTTTAAACGAAAAAGTCAGTTTACCTAACTTACTGTATTAATGCTATTCTTTTTAAGTAAGAAAAAAAAGGTAAATATCCAGATACGCTACTACAGAACACCGACCACTCTAATTTGTTTTTGTATAGGTAATTGAGGTCGCTGACAACGAATCTGATAGTCAAACTTGGGGCAAATTTACCGTTTGCATGGTATTTACCCCTGAACCCACGAACTTCTTTCCACCATTTTGCAGCTTCCGTTTATGCTACGCGGATGCACGCTGTAGCATAAACGACGGCTTCACCAAGCAAACTACGTTGGGGGGGGGTCCAGGACATAGAATTTTCTAATTTTCAAAAATACATTATAGCGCTTTTTGGATGGAAAATTTAAAATTAGCTGAAAAAGAAATAAAATAAGAAAAGGAAAGCACACCAAGTTGAAGTAGGGGGGGTAATTTATCTGGGGGTTTTTTACCTGGAACATCGAATTTTCAAATTTTCCGTAAGTAACGCACCGACATTTACCAGTTAGAACACTATTTAACATTTTCCGAAGATTTTACTTTGTACATTGGGGGCGCGAGCGGAGGGGGATGTGATGTTGGGGCACGCGCGCGCCCCAACATCACATTCCCTCCTCCCCCCCGACAAATTAGAGTGGTCGGTGTTCTGTAGTAGCATATCTGGATATTTACCAAAAAAAAAATATTTAGGTTTGGCTATAAATTCCTAAACTCATTTCACCCTAAATAATTTAGGTGACTGAAATAGGAATCTAATTGAATCTTTAATTTCCTGAATAGTATACGATAATTCATTTTTCTTCGAGTTATATCGAATACATTAATACGGACTTTAGGGGCTTTTTCGTAATGTTACTGTAAAAATTATTTTTTATTGTTACAAATTACGACGCTTTAAAAAAAGCAAAAATAAATTCTTGCGTTTTTTATTTACTACTGAAAACCATAACTTTAGTAAAGGTATTTTTGTCTAAACAAAATAAAAAATTTTCACTAAGAGTTAAGTAAAAATAATTAGTTCATTATATTCTGCGATCATTATTTGAAAAATACTGCAATTTTCATTAAAATTCGTTAATTTCCTGATTTTTGGTGAATTTTTAAGTAAAGGGAGGAGTCAAAATGTGTATACACTTTGAGCGTCGGCATTCATTTTGCGACCACGTGTGGTTAATTTTAATTAAAGTTCAATCACATGGTTACATTATCAATAATCATGTAATTAAACCCATTGAAAATTTACCGATATTGTAAACACATTCTGTTTACATTAAGCCTGTGGTGTTTTTTTAGTGATGCAATGTTGTCAGCTGAGATTTTAAAAAAACCCGCGAGATCAGGAGAAAGAAATGTCCAGAAAATCGCTTTTACTGTACACATAGATTCGAAAAAGTTGTAAAAAAACAAACATATAACAAATAAATGTTATCAAAGGCAAGATAAGTAACTTTTCTACCTAACTGGATATATTTTTCGTGTTTTTATTCAATGTAACATGTTTATTCAGCTCGAAAAGCATACAGTGTTTGGAACATTCAAGATGGAGTCTGATTCTCTCTTTAACACGGTAAGTTTGGGAAAACATGTTATAAATACAAAACCGGATAAAATACTGTTAAAAACTCGCTCAATACATGTTACTGTGACATAGGTTGACATATATTCGGCGGGTTTTTAATAGTATTTTGTATAGTTTTTTATTTATAACACCTTTTTCCAAACTTACGGTGTTAAAGAGGGTGTGAGACGCCATCTTGAATTTTCGAATACATCGGTAAACACTGTATGTTTTTCGAGCTGAATAAATATGTTACATTTAATAAAAACACGAAAAATATATCCAGTTTGGCAGAAAAGTAACTTATCTTGCCTTTGATAACATTTATTTGTTATATATTTGTTTTTTGACAACTTTTTCGAATCTATGTGTACAGTAATACAAACCCAAACTTCGGAGGTTGGAATCCCCTTCTCACCTAAAATGTACTTGGAAAAATCGATTTTATAGTGAGATTTAAGAATGGTTAGTCGAAAAAAAGGTGAAAAACAAAACACATAATCAATAAATAATTGTTACCAAAGGCAATAAATGCTACTTTTTTTTTACTTACATTGAATATTTTCAAGCGCTTTTCTTTATTTTTTAATAATCTAATGCGGGTGTGTGGGTGCCAAATACCTCCAGATTTTCTAGAATTTCCCGCTAGATTGTAAACGAAATCTCCAGATATAGCAGGAAACCCGCTAAATTGTAACACTGGTCACGTGACAGGAAGCGGTAATAAATAATTGTCCCTAAATAAAAAATGGCCTCTCGGTACAAAGAAATCCACCTATTTATCATAGAAAAATTAAGTATAATGTTATAATTAAAAAGAAATATATAAAAACACACATGGATATAGTAAACATATTATACCAAAACGTGGAAGCCATCCGTCCAGTGGTTTTTTAGACAATTAATTCCGAACGAACCAACATTTACATTTATATATATATATATATATATATATATATATATATATATATATATATATATTATGTCACGTTTAGAGGTTAAAAATATATCATCTGGTCATCTTTTGAATATCAAAACTTCAGTTTATTTATTTTCGATCACAAAACATTTCTTATGTGTATGTTACACACGCACACACAGACATGCACACTCACATACACACACATATATATGTGTGCGTGTGTGTGTGTGTGTGTGTGTGTGTGTGTGTGTGTGTGTGTGTGTGTGTGTGTGTGTGTGACAGAGAGAGAGAGAAAAATATAGCTTCCATAGTAAACAACTGATGATCCCAAAATGATATTAAGACTAATGTAGTGATTACAAGAAATTAACTGACAAGCAAAGAAGTTTTCCAACGAAGGACTTGGGATTAAAGTTTTTATATAGTTTAAAAAAAAAAGGAAGCAGAAAAAGAAGGCGACAGGGGAAATAAATAATTCGCTTGTGAATATGATTTTTGTATCTAAGGAATGGCAATGGCTGTGAGAAGAAGAAGAAGAAGAAGAAGAAGAAGAAGAAGAAGAAGAAGAAGAAGAAGAAACATGAAGTAATTCGTGAGAACTCTGCATGTTGTCTCTTCGCGGATAACACTCATAGAATTCAAGCAAGGAAACTTCGTATGAAACAGTTTCTAGTGGAACCGTGGGTGAGAAAAAGATTCCAACTATCGCAGTTGCGATGAGAATTGTCAGGTAGTTGGGAAGAATAAGACTGCATATATTCTTTGTTAGAAAAATAATCTATAAACGACGAATCTGGAAACTGTGGGAAAAGCTGCAATAAATCAGGCGCAACCTTTTGAAAAATAAAAAAAAATCAATCAAAATATTTATCAATATTTACTTACTAATTATTTTCACAAAAGTCAATAAAGAGTAGTAATTCCTTGAATCAGAGTGACAACATGTATCCCCAGAATTCCAATATTTTCTGATTGCTTCGATTGAAATCAATGTGTGTTATCACAACAGTAGTTTACCATTGATTTCTAGCTGGAAAGTTACGTGCTCCTCATGATACCATTACTCTCTCTTCCCTTTCAGTGCAAATCAAGAACCTGGTCTTCATCCTCGGTCTTTATCCGTTGATCAAACTCACGGAAATCGACGCGATTTGAATTTTCACGAATGGTTTTCTCCATCTTTTATATTCTCTTTTCATAGAACTAAATTAAACTAAATATAAACTAAACATAACCTACATTACAACCATTTATACCTAACAGCTGGATTCCAAAATTCATAATGATCTGTTAATTAGGTTGGGTGTGAATCCTGGATATATATATATATATATATATATATATATATATATATATATATATATATATATATATATAATGAAAACATAAGGATGTAGTTTTTACCTGATATACACAATGGAAAACTTCACTATCCCTCTGCTGTTATTATTAACGGTATTATTTTCGACATCATTATTAGTTTTTTTTTATATACTTATTACTAAATTTGTTACTATAATTACTAAATTAATATTATTATTATTATTATTATTGTTATTATTATTATTATTATTTTGTCTTCTTTATCATCATCATGACATTTCGACAGCCTTAATAAACTATGATTCTGCAACACTTAAGACATTATAGTCCTTACTCCTACGCTTTTGCTTTTAATAATGACATCGAATTTCTTTATAGAAAGATCTGTTTCATTCTGTCTAGACAATTTCCGGTCACAGTAATACGCGCTTTCACGCCCCCCCCCTTTGAAATCACTTCATTTTTTTTTTAAGCCGATGACGAACGTTCTCATTTTGGATTTCTCTCCTCTTACTATTAGGTTCCATTAAACTAGGGACAGACTTCTCTTTAGACTACTGCACTGCCCGAAAAAAAAAAACAATTTTCATTATTTCAGCTGTTTTGTAAACTTTCCAATCGGATTCTTGAAAACTTTACAATCGGATTATATGCGTCATCACGCTGGACTCATTTTGGAATACATTCTATCTAAAGACCTATTTTGCATTTTGAATCAACTCTAGAGGAGTTTCATTCAAGCTTAAATATTATGAGCCGTTTGTTTTTATATTAGTTTTTACATATCCAACATTTTTTCATTTTTATATTTGGCAATTTATAGCTACAATAAATTGCGATTTCACTTAATGCCTTTACTAGCAAATTCTAGCATTGCTACAAATATAATTCGATGATTTCTTTATGTCCTCTGGTAAGAAGAATAATAAGAATAGCATTCTTTGAAACTCTGCGGAATAAGGACTTTGTAAATTGTTGTTTTGGAGTATTCAGTCGAACAATAAATATTGATTGTAAAGTTCAACTTACAGTTTTAATTTTCTTTCTCTGATATATATATATATATATATATGTGTGTGTGTGTGTGTGTGTGTGTGTGTGTGTGTGTGTGTGTGTGTGTGTGTGTGTGTGTGAGTAAAAATAAAATAAAAATACAAGCGATGGTTGACGTTATGTTATTTGAGAAGGAAAACCGATAAATAATAAAATAATAATCTCTAGCTTTTCTAGATATACTTATCATAAGACCAGAAAACGATCTGAGTTTCAAAGTACATAGAAAGACCACACACAAAAACGATTACATTCACTACTACTCGCACTGATAGAATAAAAGCTGGCGTGATCAATGGTTTTTTTCTCGCGTGCCTTTAAAATATGTAGCACCCAATATCTTGATGATGAAATTCAACATATCACGAACGCTTTAAAGACATTACACTATCCGACTTATTTCATTTCTAACGCGAAGAAAAAAGCCACGAAAATATACTCTAATATAAACAAACAGAAATAGAAAACAACAAACACGTCCCTAATTCATTCCTACACATACTAATAATACAACGATTACGACACTCTCAATAGACTTGGTATATATTCGTTACAAACAACTTCTTCAACAATAAACCAAACAAAAAACCACTAAGCACTCCCCCAAAATCCTCACATCCAACGCCGGCATATACTCTATTCCTTGTAGTGATTGCCACCAACCATATATAGGAGAAACACAACGTAAGTTAGAAATAAGATTAATGAACATAGAAGGGACATAAAGAATGGAAACTCCTTAAATGCGCTTTTCCGCGATTGTCCTGGACATATATATATATATGTGTGTGTGTGTGTGTGTGTGTGTGTGTGTGTGTGTGTGTGTGTGTGTGTGTGTGTGTGTGTGTGTTTTGTGGTTAAAGTTAATTTCTGAAAATCAAAATATAAACACATATATTCGAATTAAGAATTTATTGTTTGACACAAAGAATATATAGAGGGGAGTTATGTTAATTTCCTTAATCCATGGATTTTCAATACTGGCTCGTGTGTGTGTGTGTGTGTGTGTGTGTGTGTGTGTGTGTGTGTGTGTGTGTGTGTGTGTGTGTGTGCTCCTAATTACGACATGGATCGAAAGCGCTCGAGCAAAAATATCAAAGTCATTCAGTTACATATCACACAATTTACTACAATAAACCCAACGAATTTCTCGTCAAATCAAATCACCTGTTGTCTATATATACGCATATGTGTGTGTTCTTGTATATATATAAATATATATATATATATATATATATATATATATATATATATATATATATATATATATAACATAACATGTTTTATTAATCATTTGTTCATATATATATATATATATATATATATATATATATATATATATATGTCTCGGCAGCCGTGTGAAATGCATATCTTATTTTTCTTTTATTAATATTATTGGAATTTTTTCCCTTTTCCTTGTACATATTTGTGAATTAATCCATGGATTTCGGCCTTTTGGATTATTTTCGACCATCTTCCAATTACGTGATTTTCCTTGTATTTTACTTGTGCGAATGGAAATTCAATTAACTTTCTCGGATTTATATTTTTGGATTTAACCGTCATTGGATTATTTACTTTTCACCAGACTATCCATTCACGTGTAATCACCTTTTTCTTCGCCATATTCCCTCTGCTTCACT
>NW_027633906.1:0-25311 GCF_053919585.1 Euprymna scolopes
TCTACATATTTAAGTTAGTGAAATGTTACCTAACCTTATCGAGCATCGATTTATTCTCGAACTCTCTGATAAATTTCTCACAGGTTCCAAATCACTCCCTAAGATCACTCACTAGTGTGACTTCGTGATTACCATCTCACTGGTTTTCTTAAAGATGTCACCCTTTCTCATTTTCAGTACTCCTGTCACTCATATGAACTCCATTGGGTAAACTAGCATGATCAGATCCATATACGTAAATATACGGAGAATTTCAACTTCTGTTTTCATGCATTGCCTTTTCATTCTCAGACCCAGCAGTCACCTTTAATATTCCACGTTATCTAATGAATGATAATCTGAAGACTTCAAAATTTTCTCCGCATTCGAACATTCATAAATAGCCTTTCGCCTAACTAAGAGCAGAATAAATTTAGCATTTTAGTGACAGCAGGAGTTATCCACTATGCTTGACTGACAGGGAATAGTTGCGCCTAAAGTCATGCAATGCCTCCCGTCGTATTAGCCATTGCTCATCCGTTTCGCCGCATAAAATTTCCATTGGTTTATAATCTCTACGTTCTTCTCGTTTCCTTTATGCCTGTTTGGCTGCACCTGACCAATCTAGAGCTATTCATGGGTTGTCTAACACACACCAACTGGTGATACACCGAATACGAGAATTATCGACATTAGAAACATCCAGTCCCCACCGCCGGTGAAATGAGAGAATTGGATTGTCCAACTCCACGCCCTCACCGTCGACTTTCGTTCCAGTCATATACTTTATTGTTAGCCTTTAACGATATGTATCCACTCAAAGTTCGAGACTTATACGCAAAATTATTTTCTTAGAACAAAATTCATTAAACTTCAGGAAACCGCCCAATAATTTATGCGTAACTGATTTGTCTTTAAAATGTATTAATGACAAAGAAACCTAAGTTCAAAATATAACCGAATTCGCTAAAAACCAAATGTTCGCAATCCGGGCAACGTCCAGTTACCCTACGGCGAATTTCTTACAATTATTCTGTTTGCACTGTATGACTGACCAGGTCAAAGAAAAGCTGACTTGCATAGCTGCTTAGTGCTTTCTTTTCCTTTTGTTCTATTTCTTTCTATTTTCAAAACGTACACATTACGGTCTGCAGGGTTTTTGTTCTAGTGCAAAATCATAAATCTCCTTTCTTTTTTTCTTTCATTTAATTTATCTGCTATAAAACATCAAATCAACTACCATCAGTACTGGCAGTTTCAATTTTTCGATTAAACAGTAAATTAGTGTATTTATTTCTATCTTAAATTAGCTGCCTTATTGCTTTTATTTATGTTTTTTTAATTATCGCTGCGACAGTCTAGTCATCTAGTATATAGTAATTGAATTAGTATCTGTACCGGCGGTTTCAAATCATAACCTTGTGCCGAGCATATCCACGCTCGATCACAACTCAAGCGTGGTGTTGATTACAAAAAAAAAAACGTCTAAAAAGATTAGAGTTATATCCCTGTCTGGATGCATTATAAAAAATCAGAAAAACGCCCATACCGACGGTTTCCCTTCACCTGAGGATAGGTATACAGTATCTACCTCTCTGCCTTCTTACGTAAAAATATATTTTCTTTACTCTTTAATTTTAATTTCAGAAGTATTTCTATTCCTCAGTTTAAAACCATGCACATTCTTTTCAACATTTTCTCCAATTTAATTGACGAGATTATCAGTTATTGTTAAACTTCTGCTCAACGCTTCTTTTAATTAAGTTTTCTGAATAATATCAGCGCGCAATTTAATTCTCAAAGATATCAGTTTAAATGTTTACAAATTTTTTTCAACATTCTTTTCGATTTGATCCATTAGAAGTATCAGTTTAAATACTTTCAGATTCTTTTCAAAATTCTTTTAATTCTCAAAATATCTGTTTAAATGCTTTCCAATTCTTTTCAACATTCTATCCAGTTTAATTTTTAAAGTACCAGTGCAAATACTTTAAAATATTTTCGAACATTAAATTAAATTCCCAGAAGTATCAGTTTAAATGCTTTCAATTCATCGCCAAGAACGGAACAGCACCGGAACGCAGCTAAAATATATATTATTAGCATTTCTTAATGCTCTCTTCTCTCTGTCAATTCTCAATTGTCGTAAAGTATAAAATTATATCAACGCGCAGACGACTACATGTTTTTTTTTTTAATTAGAATAATCAGTTTAAAGATCTCCAGGTTATCCTGAAGAATAAAATACAAAATCAGAATAAGTCATTTTGAATTGTTACAAGTTATTATAAAACACCTTTTGAAAATCTCCGCGCCTTTTAATTTAAAGGATCATGGGGCACTACGTAATCTTACTTTTTAATTCTCAGTCTACGCTCTGTTGCGGCAATACACCGCTTCGATTCGAGACCGAACTGACCACAGTTCGGACAGATCGATTTTTAATTCCAAGGCTTTCTTCCAGTTATATTTTAGTTTCAACAGTATGCGCAGTGGGATTTTACTGACTATCCTCGGTCGGGACGTGTTTGCAGGTTGGCGACCTTTCACAACATTTCCTGAAGCCAAGTCAAAGTTTACAACCTCCTGTAATTTCAACGGACTGTCATTCGCGACGTCTGCCCTTATGTTTCCATCTACCAATTCTTTGTCAAAGTCAGAAGAGACCATCGCTCCTAAAATCGAAATTCTCGCCGCCAGTTTCACCATCTCCTCTCCAAGCCGTCGCCCGAGTCTTAACAGCTCCCTCGTGGCTTTAAAATCGTTCTTCTCACTACTGAATTCTTTTACTATTGCTGTCTGCAGCTGCCTCTAGTGTGACCTATGCGCAGTCACGGGCCCAAGTGTGAAGCTATCACCGTCAGAGATCACCCGAATGTAACCCGTGATCGTCTTTCGCAGGGGATCCTTCCTTAGGTATTTCAGCGTAGTAAGAGCCGTTGATCGATTTGTTCGGATTCGATTTCATCTCCGGGTTGATATGCAACTGGAAGTGAATAAATCGCATGCACACGAAAGAAAGACAGACTCGGTTTACTATTCTACTGGTTAATTCGAGACAGATATATACAATATTTACTTATATACAATTGTTCAAATGTTGATTTTGACAAAACGCTACACAGTCCCAATTAGATTAATTACTCTCGGTTTTACGGTGTTGGCGGCTCGGGAAGAGATGTGAGTGTGACGACCCTTCGATTGTATTTGATTTCTCTCAAATCTCAGCTTCAACTTCCGATTTTGGTTGGGGACTCGCTTATGTAGTGAGGTGACGTGGTAGGTCGAGGCTGCTTCCTAGACCAGTCACAACTAATTACGTCACCTCGGAGGAATCCCCCATCTTCCTCGGTTTGTGCCTGCAATTCTGTAAACTCTCTCAGACCTGTTTCTAACAATCGAAAGGTAAACCATGTGACCTCTCGGTCTGGTACTGCACTCAGAGACCAAACAACCCTGAGTCAGCACTAGTTGGCATCGGAAACGAAATTATATTTCGTTTTGTCTCTCAACGTGACATCAGTTGTCGCTTTCACCAAAAAATGCAATTCATAACTCAAATCTTTCTTTCAGTAGGCTTTGGTTGCTGTCGTCCGGGCATGCAACAATACTTAAAGAATAAAACAATTACCGCCCGGCATTCTCCAGTGTTTTGTGAGCCTACGCCCAATTGCTCCCTAGGACGGTCACGTCACACTAGGACCACCGAGGATTCTCTTTAAGTTTCCGCTCGATAAACTGTGACACTAGTTCGTCCACCGCTGTATACACCCTCAAAACAATCCGTATTTCACTCATCGCTTGTAAGCTTTCATCCGACTCTATTGGGGCCCCATCGACAACCCCGGTTCTGCCTGAGCACTCATTATCATTCTCTTTGTTTTTAATCCTAACAAAGCAACAACGAAAAGAGAAAAATCACTTTTAAATTCCACAGTTCACTTGTGTAAAACCAAAATAATAAAAAAACAACATTAATTATCACCTAACAACGTGACTTCCCAATCAGCAGTTTAGCAAAACGCCTCAAATTTTTTACGTGTTTTATTTTCCTTTTAAATACGACTGATATGATTCAGCAACTTCAAGTCACCACTCAATTAACAACATTATACACAACAAACTAAACACCATTTATTTTTCCAAATACGACTCAAGCTTAAAAATAGTAATTACAAATACCATTTTATTTCTTAAGTACATAATATAACTGAATGATTTCATTCAGTAATTTAAAGGCATCAATATTCTTATCAAACACAATCCGTATCAACCGATTGTTTAACAAAGCGTTAACTATGCTCCACTTTAAAACTCAATCCGTGTCAACCGATCGCTTAACAAAGCGTAATTATTCTCAACTTTCTACGGTTCTACGGCGTCGAGGTTGATGGGAGATTCGGTTATTTACTTCCTCAACAGCGGCTCGCAAGTAAAAAACAACGAAAAAGAGAAAGATAAAAACCAAAAGTCTAAAGTACGCAACTACAAAGTCTCCAGGGAAGACACGCGGCGCGAGCCGGATTCACGGCGCTAAGTTGGCCACCCAACCATATGAGTATCATTCATTTGCAAGTTTATCACGGGTTCTGTAAGCGACAAATTACTGACTGTAGACGTACGGATTAATAATTCAATAATTCTGATTACAGGAAAAATGCTATTTTTGCAATTATAAACAGAAGAAAATTAAAAAAAATATATGCAATGTGTTTTTTCTTTACTAACAATCTGCTTGAAATGGACTTTTTTGACAACCGACTGTCTGTTCTTTTCTATTAATCGGAAGGTCAGTGAACGGAGGCTTGGTGCAGTGGCTTAGTAGATAGTTCCGACACTCAACTTAATCGGCGATTCCTGCTTTTTGACTGAGTAAATATCGCTCTGCACCTCATTTTATTAGTAGGTAGATGAGGTTTGGTTAGTTTGGATTTCTCATCTAACCAATCCCTCTGTAATACGCCATACTCTGATTGATTAATTGGCTAAATTACTTGTGCATATTAATTACGTGGTTTACCTCAACACAAGTTTTTACACAGCGAAATTTGAAAACCTTGACCTCAAGTATAAATCTAAGATAAAACATTACTATTCGACATCATGCAACGATTCCCGTCACAAAATAATAATTAATGTTCGCGAAATTAGTTTCATTTTTCTTTTATTTTGTGTCTCAAATCAAGCCGTTTTGACCAGCAAAGCTGCTTTTGGTACCCGGAATTTCTGATATAATAAAAACTCTAATTCAGCTCTCGTTCACACTCTAGTGAAGCAATTTTTGATGGTTGGTTGTTTTTGTTTTACGGCATATCAACCCTTTTCGGGTTATTTAATGTCAAATCTAAAGATTTTGAAGAAAAAAATTTTAATACAATATATTTGTTGATTTTCAAGTGGGTTTCTATTTAACCCATAGTTGGGACCCTAACAGATGCTACCACTCCGGGTCAGAGTGGACCTGAGCGCAATAGCAATTAAAGGGTTGCACCACACTCCCCAAAGCCCGCAAACTGGGGCCTCACCACTGGATATAGTTTAAGGTCATATCCAGGACCGCAATTTTTGAACATCGTACGTTGTTGCGTCACATACTGCCAATGACTAAACATGTGTGTTATGCCCCAAAAGACTTCCCTTGGTCCTAATACAATGCCGGAAATCATAATATTATGAGCAGTCTTAGCAAAACCATTAGTCGAACAAAAATGAATCTCGATTATGTTTTCTACAGAAAGGTGTGAGGTGAAACAAGCTTAGCGTACTGACATAAACCCACCCGTGGAACATATCCTTAAACGAAACAGATATGCTCTATTTGAAGTCATGCAGGTAGAAACATTGCGTGCATCTGTATCTCAATCACGTTGCTGGTTGCATGAAAAGCGTAAATATGATGGCTTACGTAATGATCAGTTACGTTTAGGATTTTTAGCAAGAACTATTCTGAGTAATTATAAATAATTGTTTTTATCTGTAAGATTTTAACTGCATCTGTTTTTTCTGTATTTTAATACTTGACTTTTTGTTAATCTAATAATGAACACAGAATTATTAATATTTAAATTTCCTATTTATTTTAGAACTAATTGCAAGCGACATCCGTCGGCGCTCAAGTAAGACACGTGACATGAACAGAATATAATTCGTTAATCCTAAAACTGGTATTTTATGAGAAAGTATTGCTGCTATGGTAGAGAGATGAGTGTCAACTAAAATTCCAAATATAAAACTCTTTATAAACCCATGCCGTACCGCCCCAATCCCGCTTCAACAGGTTTATTTTTGTAAGAGATAGAGGATGGGGATTACGACGAATTTGTTCGTAGAAAGTACGAATATTGTCGACAGAATTATAACAAATAATCAAATTTCCCGGGTATGGAACGTCACCTATCCATTTGAAGTTAGTGACTGAACTTTTGATTGGTCTGTTTACGAACAAGGTAGCTTAGATGGTAGCGGAAATAAGAGAAGGGTTAGGTGAATCAACAGAATTCTCGCATTGGTAGTCAAACCGTATTGTGACAAAAAGGGTGCATTGCAATAATTATTGCGTAATATATAGATATTTGATAAGAGCAGAGAACAGATATGTGAGACTAACCGTAGCCCTCGGCGCAAGAGGGTCCGTGTGTGCCTGGCGTGTGGGGTGGTGGCTGATCCTGTGGTCGGGGCAGCGGACGAAAGAGTTTCAAGATGGCGCCTGCCTGCTTTTATTAGAGACGGAATCTCGCAGGATCGCGCGAGATCTCGCGTGGATGCAAATTAGCTAGGCCATCTTGAGGAATAAAAATCGGTCCATTGGAGGTGCGAGGCAGTCGGGTTCTGACGTTCGTGGCGATCAGTACAGTGACCGTTGGGTTCGTTTCTATTCGTGCAGTCAGTTGAGCTTTGTTAGTTACCTTCGCGCCGTGGCTGTCATTGGTTTTTGGTTCACTGTGTGTTGCCGTGGTTCTTCAGTGAAACGCTTCGTCGCCCACGACGAGACTCCCCGTCTCCTACACAAGATACTCATACAAGCTATTTCGCCCCCCCACTCCGAACTTGGTTTTCTTTTCTTCAATGGCGGATAGGTTCGATCTAAAGTTGATACCGGAATTCGACGGATCCGACCCGGTACTCAGCTGGGTTGAGAAGGTCGAGTTACATTGTCAGTTGTCCGGCGTGAAAAATGTCGAGCGCGTGATTCCTCTGCGGCTGACCGGCGGGGCCTTCGCTGTATATCAGCAACTCAGCGCTGAGGAGAAGTGTGACTACTCGAGTATCAAGGCGGCGTTGTACAGGGCGTTCGCCACTGACCCCGCCACTGCATGGGAGCAGTTTGAGACGAGGTCTATACGCTTGGGCGAAACTGTGGACGTGTATCTCGCCGAACTTAAGAAGCTGACGGTGTTGTTCGGCGGTCTTCCCGAGAGGGCCCTAGCCTACAAATTCCTGTCAGGACTCCCCGCTGGAGCAAAGCAGCTCCTGCGAGCAACATCTATCATATCCTCACTACCGCTGAATGACCTAGTGGACAGAGCCAGGACAATAATGAAGGATGACTCGACGGTGCAGGAACCGGTAGTCGCGGTCGCACAGGCCCCACCAAGTGGCGAAGGACCGTCTCAGGGACCCAGCCCGCAAGGTGATGTCATCTGCTATAGATGCAACGGGCGGGGCATCATGGCAAGAAATTGTAGAAGGCGGTCGACGGCTGTTCGCTGCTACCGCTGTAACAAGACTGGGCACATGGCCCGAGACTGTGCGGGAAACGGGGACGGGGACAAGGTGCCAGTGCCGACCTCTTCCCCGAACAGAAAATAAACAAGGCGCTCCCTGTCATTCAGGTCCGAGTTAATGACACGTTATGTTCAGCCCTCCTTGATTCCGGTTGCTCCCGCACCATAGTATGTGCGGACTTCTGTCGGGCGTGGAAAAAGAAGAACGTCAGGATAACTACCATTACTGGAAAAATACGAATGTGTTGCGGCGTGGGTGTGGTACACATTCGCACAAGAACTGGGAACTCGGCCAACGTCGAAGCGCTGGTGACACGCGAAAAGCCGCTGAGTTTCGACCTGTTGCTAGGCTACGATGCCATCAAAGCCCTGGGCGGCGTGCGCATAACGCGCGCTGGCGTTGTAGAGTTTCAGGATATACCCCCGGTGTGCGCAGCACTAAGAGTCGACCAGCCGGACTTCAGTGCGGAAGTCGACAACCAACAGAAGGCGTGGACCGCCACTTGGAGGTGGTCAGAAGACAAGGAACCGGCCAAACTACAAAACAAAGTGGCAGAGTACCGTATGCCCGACCAGATAAGGCCTGCATACGAAAGCGAGCTCCGTGAATGGATTAAGAACGGTTGGCTGATTCCATACCCCTACGACAAACTTGGACCCCCCCCAAGGGCCTGATACCGCTGATGGCAGTTGCCCAACCTAGCAAGTCAAAGGTGAGGCCGGTAATGGACTACCGCGAGTTGAATGCGCATGTTGATGCGTTCACAGCGGACGCCGACGTCTGTGCCAGCAAGCTGCGAGAGTGGCGCCGGCAGGGGTCCAATGTGTCCCTACTGGACTTGAGAAAAGTATACTTGCAGGTCCGGATCGGCGAGGCGATGTGGCCTTTCCAGACAGTGATGTTTTCCGGGAAGAGATACTGTCTTACGCAACTCGGATTTGGGCTAAACGTAGCACCCCAGATAATGAAGGCTATCGTCAATGCCGTGTTGTCACAAGAAGAATGGATCAGAAAGGGAACATCGGCGTATATTGACGATATATACGTGAACGAAGATATCGTGTCATCTTCGCGCGTAAGATCCAAACTTGCCGAGTTTGGTCTAAACCGCAAGGACTCTGAGCGGCTTGAGGATGGCGCCCGCGTATTGGGCTTGAGCGTTCAAGAGGAGCGAGGGATCCTGAAGTGGAGGCGTGGAACCGCAGTTCCCGACGTACCCGACGTTTACACAAGACGTGCCATGTTCTCCCTGTGCGGGAAACTTGTGGGGCACCTTCCAGTATGCGGATGGGTTCGTGCGGCGACAGGCGTCATAAAAAGGAGGGCAAATGCGGTCACCAAAGGCTGGGACGATGAGATAACCGACGAACTATTGGTCCGAATGTTGAAGGAGACCGTCGCTAGTGTGAAAAAGAATGACCCCGCCACAGGGGACTGGTGCGTGCAGGGAGGCGAACTGAGCGTGTGGGTGGACGCAAGTTCTCTAGCGATCGGTGTAGTTTTGGAGAAAGATGGGGCCGTAGTTGAGGATGCCTGCTGGCTGCGACCGGCGAATGATGCTGCCCATATCAACCTGGCAGAACTCGACGCTGTAATAAAGGGCATTAACCTGGCACTTCAATGGGAAGTGAAGAAACTGCGTGTGCACACTGACTCACTTTGCGTGCACCACTGGGTGTCGGACACACTCACGAGCAAGGCCAGGGCACGCACCAAAGCAGCCAGCGAAATGCTGATAAGACGGAGGCTGGAGACTGTGAAAAAACTGGTGACGGAGTACAACCTGTCCGTAGACGTAGTGCTCGTAACCTCGGACCACAACCTCGCCGACAAGCTCACTCGGGTACCACGGAGATGGTATGAGGCTATGAAGAAAGAAGCTAATCCATTGCCTCTGTGTGCTGCCTCCGTCGAGGAGGACGAAATCAGGAAGATACATCACGACAGTGTGCACCCCGGAGTACAACGGACCTACTACTTTGTGAAGTTGGCTAGACCATCAATACCAAAAAGCGCAGTAAGAGCAGTGGTCAGGGAGTGCCAAACGTGCCAGTCCATCGACCCCGCCCCAGCCAGATGGCGGAAAGGACAGCTGGGAGTGGACGCGACTTGGAGTCGGTTGGGTATGGATATAACCCACTACGGCAGCCAACACTTCCTCACGCTGATAGACTGCGGGCCAACGAGGTTCGCGATTTGGCGCCAATTAGCGAGGCAGGATTCCACCAGTGTAATCCACGAATTGAAATCCATATTCTACGAAAGGGGGCTGCCTGAGGAGATCCTCACGGATAACGATACGGCGTTCTGCAGCAGGGAATTTAGGCATTTTATGGACAACTGGGGGATCCGCCTTCGACACCGATGCGCGTATGTGCCAAGCGGCAACGGCATAGCGGAGCGGTGCCACCGAACCGTGAAGAGGATCGCGGCCAGGAAGAAGTGTACGATCGCGGAGGCGGTTTACAGATACAACACAACGCCTAAGGACGCCGTGACTGGCGGCAGTGCGCCCGCTGATGCGATTCATCACTACCACGTGCGCGTCAAGGACGTTGAAGTGTGTCTACCCGACCAACGAGAACCCCAGGGGACGTACCAAGTGGGAGACACCGTCTGGGTGAAGCCACCCGGCGGCCGGTGCACCAGCAGCTTTTGGAGGGGGCGGGTCACCGGCGTAATCAGTGAACAGGCCATACTAGTCGATGATACTCCGCGCCACGTAAGGGATGTCCGGCCCGCTCTAAGCGCTGACCAATCGGCGAGCAGTGGAAGTAGCGAGTCATCCGACGATGAGCGATGGATCCAACCCGTGCCCCACGAACCTGGTGACTCAACTGCGAGCATTGGAAGGAGCGAGTCATCCGACGATGAGCGATGGATCCAACCTGTGCCCCACGAACCTGATGACTCAACTGCGAGCTCTAATGCTGATGCTGATGCTTCCGATGACACTTCTGAGAGCTCCGATGAGGAAGTCCCGGCAATACCCCTCCGCAGGAGTGCTCGAATCAAACGGCCACGTCCGCCGTGTAACGTATGTGATCTGGAGACCAGGGGGGAGTGTGAGACTAACCGTAGCTCTCGGCGCAAGAGGGTCCGTGTGTGCCTGGCGTGTGGGGTGGTGGCTGATCCTGTGGTCGGGGCAGCGGACGAAAGAGTTTCAAGATGGCGCCTGCCTGCTTTTATTAGAGACGAAATCTCGCAGGATCGCGCGAGATTTCGCGGGGATGCAAATTAGCTAGGCCATCTTGAGGAATAAAAATCGGTCCATTGGAGGTGCGAGGCAGTCGGGTTCTGACGTTCGTGGCGATCAGTATAGTGACCGTTGGGTTCGTTTCTATTCGTGCAGTCAGCTGAGCTTTGTTAGTTACCTTCGCGCCGTGGCTGTCATTGGTTTTTGGTTCACTGTGTGTTGCCGTGGTTCTTCAGTGAAACGCTTCGTCGCCCACGACGAGACTCCCCGTCTCCTACACAAGATACTCATACAAGATAATAGCCCTGGACATTTGGGTATGTTGTCAACCGCAATTGGAATATATAATCTCGGAAAAAAGAGGGGTGAGATGTTAAGAAACAAAATGGGTCATCATCTCGAGTAATTGCGTCAGAACTGGCTAAACAAGTAAGAAACAAGGAGGGTCGTATACTAAAAATATTACATTAACCAGTATTGTATCGAATAACATCACTATATGGAGCTTTACAATTAAGAGATATAAGTAGCATGACTAGACAAGTAGTTATTCGAACTTGTTAAGCCAATAAATTTCGGAAAGGAAGATTAATATAACTGACATGAAAGTTGCAGAAAAAACTGATGGTTGCTTAAGAAATTTAGAAAAACCTCTGATGACGTAAAAAAGTAATAAATGATTGGGGCTGTACAATGAACAGCAGTATAACATGTGTATCATTAAAACTGCCGACAAGCAATAAACTGACTTTTGCAAAAATAAAAAAAAACATCCCTTTCAGCTGGGTGAATTTAAAAACGCCATATCAACAAACATTAAAGACTATCGCATGTCACAAGAATTTAGTCTTGCTTCGATTTACATTGTTGATATTTAAAATTTTAATTTTAGACAACTAAGCTGGAGCATTTATTTCGGCAGTTGTGCGGTGAAATGTCCACAAACATATATTCTTGCTGTTAAAAGAGTTAATTTAGTTCCTCCCCCACTTTTATCGTATTAAAACGTTGTCTACACCTATTAAGAAACATGCGTTTTAATTTCTTTTATTATTTACAAAAAAAAAAGAAAATCGAGGAATCTCTAACGGGAAAAGTTGAAGGAAATATATTATTTGGATGAGTTTGTTCATGTTTATTTCGTTCTTATACATTACTTGAAAAGATATCCGTGAGACCCGAGCATACAGTAAAGTCCCAACCTTAACATTTGACTATGACCTTGAAAAAGTAGTGTGCACCACCCCAAGGTCGGAGACCATCATCATGTCAAGTTTGGTCATGATCGGTCCAGTGATGTGGGGTGTAGGTTTGTATATATACGTAGGCTATGACTCTGATCTTTAACCTTTACCTAGGAAAACGGTGTGCACTATCCCTAGGTGAGGGACCATCATCATGCCAGTCTTGGTCATGATCGGTCCAGTGGTGTGGCTTGTAGCAGATTATATATATTAGCGTTAGGACGATTAATCGGAATCGAAATCGGGAATGGAAAAACTCGGAATTTTTCAGGGTATCGGAATCGATTCCTTAAAAACACGTTAACTTAATTTTAGATTTTTCTTACTCGTGTTCAGCCATTACAAAGCATATCGCCATTTATAGATCACGTGGGTTACGTCACGGCTGTAAGAAAGGGAAATAAATGCTGTCGTTACAGAAAAAAGGCGAGTTGAATTTTTTTATTATTATTATTTTCCACTTTACGACTGAAGCATACAAGCTGCCTTGGTTCCCGGGCAACTTTGGGTCATTCTAGGAAAGATTAACAAGATATATGTGTATGTTACATTTAAACTTCTGCATATCAGTACAGCCAGGGAAGCATGCAGCGTGAAAGGAATTCCAAAGTCCAGCTGTTCGAGTGAAGAAACTATAAGAATAGAAAACTTTCTGGCATTTAGTGACAACAACAGTGAAGGGGTAAGATCTTATTGCTAAGCAGGTTTGTTGGGGATATGTATGTCGAGGGGGTGCAGGTGAAATAAGTTCATCAGAACACATTCCATTAAAATATTTGTAAAACAGGCACAGTGATGCAAAATTGTGACGATGAGACGGGGGCTGGAGCTTAGTTAATAAAGTGGGACCGATTCGATTGACAACTCTTTTTTGGACTTTATCTTAGAGGGAGAGACTAGTGGTAGATGCAGCAGCCCAGATGTGGTAACAATATTCCATGCATGAGAGAATGGTGGCCTTGTAAAGTTAAAGGATACTGTCAGGCGTGAATAGCCTTCTAGCTCGATAGAGGGAACCCACTCTTTTTGCAGCAGCCTTTGCAATGTCTTCTGTGTATTTGTTCCAGTTTATATTGCCGCAAATGTTAGGCCGAGGAGTTTGAAGGTAGAATTCTTAGGTAGGGTACTATTTATCATGGATATAGAGGGTTGGGGTGGCATCTTATAATTGTTAAAGGAGAGCAGCTTAGTTTTACTAGGATTAGGTGTTACCATCCATTTACGGTCCCATTCCACTATAGTCTGGAGATCATTTTCTAACAATTCTGCCATTGTCTTAGATTTACGTACATCTGTTCTTCCCTCAGGCATATTATAGAGCGTTGTATCATCAGTAAATATACCCATGGAGGTCTTTTATAAATATCAGGAATAATAATGACCTGAGGCACTCCCGCATTAATGTTATGCTGCTTGGATGTACGTCTGTCAATGACAACATTGATTGGTACTTAAGATAAAATGATTAACATTTATCATTTTTAAATACCTAATGACATTAAAATCTATATCATAATATCAACATAAAAACGATGTAAATTTATTTTACTTGTGCTAAAAAAGAAAAATTTGTGACTTTTGCCTGATCATCGACAAACCCGACAAAAATCTTAAATGAATTAGTGTACCTGGGGGGTTTTCACACTTCTACACTAGACACATTTGGCGCCAGCATTACTTTGATTTCAGAATCTGTTTGTTAGTAATGTTTAGTTGTCATAAAAGCAAATTTTCAATATGATAATAAAGGCCATAAAATGAAATTCAGTAATAAACGATTCATAATTGAAGCAATTTTGTCAGTTACGTCTATATATTTTTTCCACTGATAAGATGGACCAAACACACAGATGGAGACTGAAAATCTGTCTAAAAAATTAACTGCTTTATTTATTTTTTTTTTTTTTGAATAATTGAAAATATATTTTACTAATATGTGTTTCTTATATTTCGTTTCATATTTAATCTTGTATTTTCATGTAAATATAAAAGTTAAGCGGATTATTTTACTACATAAAAAGGTGACCGGAATACTCGTTTATTTTAGCGAGGTCTGAAAACTGGTCCTTTATTGGAGACATATCGATTGAAACACATTTCATGGCCGTTCTTGAAGGATAGATTATTAATTAATTTTATTTGTTTATTCTTGTTTAAAAAAATAAACTTGATCACGAGATAGATAGATAGATAGATAGATAGATAGGACCCACCTTTTTGCGGCACGCGAAGCAGTATTTTGCATTTATTCCCACATTTCCAAAAAATTCTACATTTTCCAGGCGACGTTTGCGTTTGGTATGCACATTTTAAAAATTTCACTGCAACATGCCGCTATTTCGCCCCTCCTATCCCAATCAAAGCCTTTTATAACACTTGCAAAGTGCTTTTCGAACGGAAACACAAGAGAACGTTTTAAGAGGCAAGATCCCATGAGATTTTTATCAAATCAAATAACGCGATTTTTCTTTCAAGAGAAAAGGGGTGTAAAAACCTTTTTACAAAGAAGTGATTGAACAAAGTAATTAAACGTAATCGTAAAATAAAACCACAAAAGAAGAAAGTAAAAATGGTAAAAAAAATATCCCGGTCAATATTTTTTTATTTTCTAATTCAAATATGTTTTGCTTTAATAAATTATGTTTTATGTGTGTAAATAATGACGTGCACATATTCGCACATAAAAAAGCACACACACGCGCACCCATATATATATATATATATATATATATATATATATATATATATATATATATATAGAGAGAGAGAGAGAGAGAGAGAGAGAGAGAGAGAGAGAGATGTATATATATATATATATATATATATATATATATATATATATATATATATACAGAGAGAAAGAGAGTGAAAGAGAAACAGACGGAGAAAAAGCGGTCGTGGGCATGTACCTTTATTACTTTTGTCTATTATTATTATTATTATTATTATTATTATTATTATTATTATTATTATAAAATATATCACATTCCTATTAAGCACTGAAAAACCTGGGACATCTCATTTATTATTTAAATAGTCACGTACACTATATGATATAAATATATTTATAAATATATATATATATATATGTGTGTGTGTGTGTGTGTGTGTGTGTGTTTTCAGAAAAATAGAAAAAGCGAATGAAATTATTAAAATAATCAACGTTTCGTCCTTATTTCAGAGGACATCTTCAGGATATTTAAGTAAAAATGCAAGAAAAGAAAAAATCATATATCATACGAAAAAGAGAACAGTTTTTGAATCCTACCCATGTCGGGAAGCACAAACATATGTGTGCGTATGGGAAGGTTAGGTTGTTCAATGTCTATATATACACTTTTTAAAATGCGTTTAATAAATATGTACACTTTTTTCTGTAAACTTATTCATTTTGTTGAAATATTTAAGGAAAAACGGTTAGCCAGGACCTGTTTTGATATTTTGTTCTTTGATTATTATTCAATTTAAAATGGCGTAATGTAAGCATTTTATAAGATATTTACAGCTTCTCTTCCAATTTTCTGATTTTTAATCATGTCAGACCCACGCACTTTATCCGCTTTTAATTGATTGATTGTTGCTATTTCTTCTGATGAGTTAAGAGCAAAATAGATTCACTCATTGATATAATAATTAATTAGTATTTTACAAGCAGTAACGAAGATCTTTCAGGAAAATGGAGAATATCATGAGAAGCCAAATTGGACAAATGTTAATCAAAGGAAAATCTCCAATTAATTTGTACTACCTGTGATTATCTATGGTATTGAAACATGGGCTCTGACAACTCGCCAAACTGAAATCTTGGCAGTAGCACAAAGGAGGATGGAGAGGATAATGTTAGGCATCACTCTATAAGACAGAAAGACAAACATCTGGATCTGATGACAAACGAGAGTTATTGATATTAATATTGCTATCAAAACATCCTTACACAAATGGGCAGATTACATTGCCATACATGCCATACATGACCACAGATGGTTCATTAGGACAACGGAATGGACTCCTTGTGAACATAAGAGGTCAAGAACGAAATGGAGGGCCGAACTGATACAACATACGCCTCCCTCATGGCAGTGGATAGCATGGGACTGAGTTAGATGGTTAAAGTCCAAGGATGGGTTCTTCATTGAGTGATAGAACATTTATGGATTGATTGATTGAACGCAGGTTTTAATTTTAGGGGTCATATTACATAATACAGGTGGTGCATATTCTTAAGAAGTTTTACATATTCTTAAGAAGTTTGGCGTATTCTTAAGAAGTTTGGCATTATCCGTGAACAATTCCAACACCAAATCCATAAAGGATAAGGGAAATTCTGATGACCTGACCACCGTATTCCCCAGGCCTTTACCCCATTGAATATCTCTAGTCAATAATAAAAAGAGGAGTTTATGAGGGAGGAGAGCAATTTACTTCAAAGGATGTTTTGTGGAGGCACATAGTTGATGTTGCTAGAGCCATAGCCCTTTTGAAGATCCAAAGGTTGTTTTAAGTTATTTCAAAAAAGTTGTGGATATGTCGATAAATAATTCATTTATTTGAGGCTTAGCACATAGGATGTGCTTTTTCTCATTATTCTTTGACAGAAAATATAATAAACAATAGGGTTCGCATGAGAAAACATTGTATTTTTTTGCCCTTAAACAACATTTTAAAAGACCTGAAATAAAGCGATGAACTGTGGAAATTCCACGATAAAGAATAAAATGTCATAACCTCATGAATATCATATGAATTTGAATAAATGTTTCGGAAATAACTAACCTTAAAGCAGCCGTTTGATGATATAATTTTCATTCTGTTGTGACTTATAATTAGTGAAATATTGATATTTTTCTTATCTGCTATTAAGTGACTGACGTGGTGCAAAGATTTATCATTAACTCAATCTGTATGCGTACAGTCAGTTAGTATTCCGAGGAACATAGTTACTTCGTAAATGCTTATTGTCTGTTGAACACCTTACAATCGGACTGATCCCCTGCAGATTATAATATGGTCGAGATTAAATGTTATTAGATCCAACCACGAGCATGCGCAATTAGTCATTGCATCAATCCTTCTCAATTCTCTTTCACATAATAACAAAGGCTATGGCAAGAGAATATTCTTTTTTATTATTTTGCCTCTCGAGTATATATCAGTTACTATTTTATATGTTTTTAGATGCGTGATGTGGTTCTCAATTGATTAACTGTGTCTAACTGTGTTAGATATATACCCGAGAGTCAAAACAATGAAAACATATTCTCTTGTCATAGCCCTACTAATAACATTCCCTGTTTATCGCTAGTGCTATTTGTCCTTAAAATACGTGGTATCCAATTTAGGGAAAAATGAAGTAACACATGTTTTAGAGTAATTAAAAACAATGAATAAAAATTCCAAGTGATAGCAAAAATATGTATGCATAGAAACATTCATGAAAACTTTAATCGGCAATGTTTTTGCTTTTAATTATTTTCTTTCTTTCTATTCAGATAGAAGTAATGCTCTTGTCTATAGCATTCGATCTTCAGCTACTATAGAATATGTTCAAATATACTGAGCATTAAACATAAATCGTACGCACGGGAGATGCACAAAAATATAAATGCATGAAACAACGAATGATTATCAGTAGGATTCTTATATACGTAAAGTGCATTTTTATCCCTTTTCCTTCTTTGCTCTACATAAGTATACTTTGTATTTTTTGTCATTTTTCCATCGATTACGATTATGAAGGAAGCAAGTTGACAGCGTGTGAAAAGGAAATACAGTGTAATGCACATACTTTAAAAGCCCTGGGAAAAAAATAAATATACATTGTGTGAAATTGTATGTTTCGAAATTAATATTAAACTCTTTTCGGTTTTTAATTTGATGAACGAACACAAAATTTAGATAAGTTGCCATTTATAATGTGTTTTGTTGGTTGGTTGGTTTTTTTTTGTTTTGTTTTTTTGGGGGGTTTTCTTTTTTGTTTGTTTTACGGCATATCAACTCTTTTCGAGTTATTTAATGCCGAATCCAAACGTTTTGCAAAAACTGTTTTTAATAGAATATATTTGTTGTTTTCAAGTCTGTTTCTATTCAACCCATAGTTGGGACCCTAACAGGTACTACCACTCCGGGTCAGAATGGACGTGGGAGCAATGACATTAAAGTGCATTAATAAAAGAGTTTCGTTCGAAATTCCGTGCAGATTCTCGAATTCAACCAGATTAACACATATTGTCGAACGATACATCGGTGCATAGGCAGTGAAAAAAAAACACTGAAGATGAGAAGAGTAGTCCGAATAATTATACTAATACAAATTATCAATCCTCATCTAAAAATTCTAAAACATAAAACCCCATTCTTGTTATTATAGGGAGGCACTATTCTAATGTATATTTTCTTGTACACATGTAAATTAAACATAATACCAGCTATTTTCATTAGAAATCGATGCACAAAAAAGCAGTCGTACTAAAACAGTTTGTTTTATCCGTGTAACTCCTGTAATTTGCAACCGAATTTGGGATTTTATTATAAACTATCAGGACCCATGTACCGACGTTGCACTGTGGAAATATGCCACCCCACCCCACATGTAAAAAACAATTAAACTACGAGTGTTACTGGAAGCTACTGAATGCCCAGTGTAAAAGTGGGAACTGGCGCCCGGTGCCAAAATGAATGTACCGTGGCGAGGTACCGACGCACTTCATATATATTTATATATTGAAGAGTTTTGCTTCCAAATAATCGAGTATATTTTTAATGATTAGTTCCGATAAAATAATACCGAATTTTATATAAAGTAATATGTAGCGTAAATAAAATTATTGGAAAAAAAAGTTCTATTTGTTATTCAATAAATTTCCCTATTTTTTAGGCATAATAATAAAAATATACGTATAAGAGTGGGAGCTAACCTATTCAAAACCTTTCAATATATAAATATATATCAATAGTTTTAAACATCACCAATGTACATGGAGTATGTTTGATGGTAAATGAACTTAGTTCTATTGATGTTTTCACGAAGAAGTCGTCGTCGCAGACTTCGACGACTAAGATGTGGGCGTTGTTTTTTTTATGTTTGTAGGAAAAATCTTCTATATATATATATATATATATATATAAAAGCCAAACGTCTGTGTGTATGTATGTATGTTTGTTTGTAACGCTAAAACTTTTGAAAAACAGAACCAAACTTGACAAATTTGGTATCATATCGAAGCCCAATCACCCGGATGACAAATATCGAAATTTCACATCAAACAGACCACTAGAAGTTGGTCAACTGATCAGTTATCTTCGAGGGGGGCCCCCAAAAAACCTGTCATTATCTATATATATAAAAGACAAATGTTTGTTTGTAACGCTAAAACTTGAGATGAAAGATTCCTCTCCCCTAAGAATAAAACATATTTTCAATATCTGCTTTCGTTTTTTCATTGTTTATACGGTCCCGAGCAACGCCGGGTAGTCCTGCTAGTATATATATAAATCTCAAACGTCTGTGAGTTTGTATGTTTGTATGTAACGCCAAAACTTTTGACAGACACAACCAGACTTGACAAATTTGGTATCAGATTGAAGCTTGATAACCCGGATGACAAATATCGAAATTTCACGTCAAACGGACGAGGAGAAAGGGGTAAACGTATCAGTTATCTCCAAGGGGGGCCCAAAAAAAACTGTCATTGTAATGCTTTTTATTACGTAATTCTTGAATGATCCAATGTAATTCATACGTAAAAAAAAAAAAACGCTTAGTCATGTCACGTGACGTGACGTCAACGTCCACTAATGGCGAACAATTGTTAATAACAAGTTCTTTCTTCGATACTTTTGCTATTTCTCTTCTCCTTCGTTATATATATTATTAAACTTTATGACAATGTTTCCATCGTGATTAACTGGTTAAAAATATTATTTATACAAGAGTTTTACCGAAAAATGTCAGGAAAAAATGTACAGGAATAAAAAAATTCAGCTTTCAAAATAATAAAAATATCGTAATATTTAATTTATAAAATAATTAGCCATTTTCTATATTACCACGTGACCTCATACCTCTTAAACTGGAAGGGGGGAGGAGTAAAACCAACACCGTCTCTCTCTCACACTTACTCTCTCTCTCTCTCTCACTTTCTCTATCACCCTCTTTCTATTTTTCTATTCGTTTAAAAACGCTTAGTCATGTCACGTGACGTGACGTCAACGTCCACTAATGGCGAGTCTTTTTTTTTTTAATTTTTTTTTTACCACGTGACCTACAACCAATTAAACTGGAGGGGGGATGTGAATTTTCTTTAAAACACTACGACCTATTTTTTTTTTATTATATATACATTAGTTTTATAAAAATTATGTGTAGACTTCATAATGAAAAACAAAAAAAATAAAAAATTGAAAATGAAAATAATCTTTATTTTTGAATCCCATTCGCGCCATTTCCATGAAATCCTCAGCGACTTTGTTTCCATGTAAGTATAGCGTTTCCACTGTACACAGATTCGAAAAAGTTGTCATCAAACAAATATATGACAATATATGACAAATAAAACCAAAAAAAAAAACTTCTTCGCATCTATTTCGTTTACAATTCATTTACTTCGATAATACGATATCATCGACAGTTTAAATGCTTGCAAATTCGTAAGTGTAAAACCAAAATAAACAAAAAAAAACAATGTTTTTCGAGCTGCGTTTATATGTTAGATTGAATTAAAACACAACAAATACATCCAGTTTGGCAGAAAAGTAACTTATCTTGCCTTAGACAACTTTATTTTTATTATAAAAGCAATATAAAAAAGAATAAATAGCGATGTATTGGAACATTCAAGATGGCGTCTTATTCTATCTTTAACACGGTAAGTGTGGGAAAAAATGTTATAAAAAAAAAAACAGATAAATTCTGTTAAAAACTCGCTCAAGATATGTTACCGTGACATAGGTTGACATATATTCGGCGGGTTTTTATTAGTATTTTGTATAGTTTTTAATTTATAACACTTTTTTCCATACTTACGGTGTTAAAGAGGGTGTGAGACGGCGAGACGCTATCTTGATTTTCCGAATACATCGGTAACCACTGTATGTTTTTCGAGCTGAATAAATATGTTACATTGAATAAAAACACAAAAAATATATCCAGTTGCCTTTGATAACATTTATTTGTTATATATTTGTCTTTTGACAACTTTTTTGAATCTATGTGTACAGTAATACAAACCCAAACATTTTTTTTTTAAACAGTAATGAATTTTCCGAACTCAATATTTTTCAATTCTTTAATTTTTAAAATCTATCAAAATTTTTCTATTGATTCTATTTTTACTATATTTACAGGGTCAATGTGAAATTTTATGTTCTTTCCAATAAATCGAATATAATATTTTAGACTATCGTTTTTTTTTTTAAATTCACGAACCCCCCCCCATCCCAATTTTTAAGTGTCTATTAAAAAGTAAATACTTAATTTAGTAACCCGATAGTAAATAATTAATGAAGTTTAAAACCTTTTTTTAAACCACGTTATTTGTGTTTTCTTTTTTTTTTATGGAACCTTGGTCATTGCTCCTTTATTTGAAAAAAAAATTAGGGCTTGAATGTTGAAAAATTCAAATAAAGTTTAGAATTCAATTAAAAAACAACACCGTCTTTTTTTTTTAAATAAAACTAATTTTAAAATTTCGATGTTCGAAAAACAGTCCATAATATGGCAATATAAAAATTCTATTTTTGTTTGAGAAAAAGAATAAAACAGTTAATAAATACAAAAAAGTCCATTAAGTTCAAATAAAGCCTGTTTGAATAAAACTTATATATAAAAAAAGGTTAATTCTATACGGTTTTGATCATCCTTAGATAAAACGTCACTTCCGGCAAATGGCTTTGTAAACAACGGGTGGCATTTTTCGATTACATCGGTAAACACTGTATGTTTTTCGAGCTGAATAAATATGTTACATTGAATAAAAACACAAAAAATATATCCAGTTGGATAGAAAAGTAACTTATCTTGCCTTTGCTAACATTTATTTGTTATATATTTGTCTTTTGACAACTTTTTGGAATCTATGTGTACAGTCATACAAACCCAAATATTTTTTTTTAAACAGTAATGAATTTTCCGAACACAATATTTTTCAATTTTTTAATTTTTAAAATCTATCAAAATTTTTCTATTGATTCTATTTTTACTATATTTACAGGGTCAATGTGAAATTTTATGTTCTTTCCAATAAATCGAATATAATATTTTAGACTATCGATTTTTTTTTAGATTCACGACCCCCCCCATTCCAATTTTTAAGTGTCTATTAAAAAGTAAATACTTAATTTAGTAACCCGATAGTAAATAATTAATGAAGTTTAAAACCTTTTTTTTAAACCACGTTATTTGTTTTTTCTTTTTTTTTATGGAACCTTGGTCCTTGCTCCTTTATTTGAAAAAAAAATTAGGGCTTGAATTACATTTTTCGAGGAGTTATATTGACTGCTTTCTTTTTATTTATAGAACTTAATAACATTTATCTATTTATTTCATATGCTAATATTTTTGGAATTTTACAATACACTTTATTACAAATACTTCTGGCAACAGTTATTTATTTAACTCATATGCTAATACTTTTTGGGTAAAAATATTTTGTTTGCATGTTTTCGGATTTTTTTTTTTTTTTACCTTTTTTTATAATTTTTAATAGCATTTTCTTTTTACATTACAACGTTAATGTTTATGCATATTGAAATAAAATACATGTGTTTATTATTAAAAATAATTATTGATATTTAAAATAATAATATGTGTTCATTAATAAAAATAAATATTAATATTTTATATCAAATAAAATGTGTTTATTAATGAATATAAATATTACTATTTAAAATTATAAAATGTTTATTATTAAAAATAAATGTTAATATTTAAAATAATAAAATGTGTTTATTATTAAAAATAAATATTAATATTTAAAATAAAATAATAAGTGTTTATTATTAAAAATAAATATTAACATCTAAAATAATAAAAGGTGTTTATTATTAAAAATAAATATTAATAGTAAAAATAAAATAAAATGTGTTCATTATTAAAAATAAATAATAGTATTTAAAAAAATAAAATGTGTTCATTATTAAAAATAAATATTAATATTAAAATAAAAATGTGTTTATCATTAAAAATAAATATTAATATTCAAATAAAAATGTTTTTATTATTAAAAATAAATATTAATATTTAAAGTAGAATAAAATGTGTTTATTATTATAAATAAATATTAATATTTAAAAAGAAATGTGTTTATTATTACAAATAAATATTTATATTGAAAATAATAAAATGTGTTTATTATTAAAAATAAATATTAATATTTAAAATAATAAAATGTGTTTATTATTAAAACGGGCACACTTAAAAAGAAAAGAACCCCCTCCCTAATGCAGGAGAGAGAATGCTCCCTGCTTGATCCCCTTCTTTGGTTGGATGACTGCCACCTCCCTATAGCGAGGGGTAAAAAAAAAACAAATCACCCCTTCAGCTCTTCCCTAATCTGCGTAGCACGGCTCCCTCTTACAGGGAGGGAAGGTCAACATGTGGAGGAAAAATAGTCAACGCAGGTCATACCGCCTGACCAGCTAAAATCGCCTTTTTATATAAGGCAGACAGTCAGACTATTTGCCTTGAGGGCGGGCTAAGCCCTCCTACACCCCCCCAAGCTGAGAGCTGGGGATACTTCTCTCAGACGGGGTATGGGAGGACAGGGAGACCTTCCCTCTTTCAACTAAGAGATAGATATCCTTTTGTATGGTTGATTGACCCCCCCCCTGTCGGTTCCGCTTACTACATTCGGAAAGAGATCAACCTTACACAAAAAAAAAAAAATATGGGGAGAGGGAAGCCTTCCCGGGCCCCCTTTCTGGGAGGAGAAGTTCCCCGGCTCCTACCTTTTGGGGAGTGCTCAGCCCGCCCTCCAGTCAACCAAATAAAAAAAAAATTTACCCATCCCACCTTTGTGGGAAGAGTGCTCAGCAAACCTTCTGAGCCACCATAAAAAAAAAGTTTCCTTCCCCAAGATGGGAAGGGAACGAGAAAGGAAAATTCTTAAAAATACATGGTCCACACACGGTCTAACCCCTGGGGATCTAAAATAAACTTCTCATATACACCGACACACACAGACAGTCTGATTGATTCTTTGTTCAACAGATTATAAGAATAAAACACTGAGCCAACATTAACAATTCTGACTTATCATTCAGACATGATTACGAAACTTTTCCCAGAAGGAAAAGAATGCGAAATGCGCCATGGAAAAACCCTTTGTGTTACATACATGTTGGAGAGAGTCTTAAAAATAACTGTACAACGCAGGGTATACCACCCGCCTCCTTCAGATTGGATTGGACAAAAATGAAATTAAAAGGAAACGAAATTAGAAACAGTCAGTTCTTTCTTATGCATCAAACAATTACATTTTCTGATATTCATTCAAACTAATTACTGAAAATCAATTATATATTTTCTTTACTAAAATATTACTGTTCTTGATTTCACCAAGTGGTGCGGATCTGTTTTTTACATTAACAATGTGCACAATATTTGAAGAATAAAGATATTTTTGTTTTTGTGTTTTAGGTGGTGAAGGTGATCTGGGGAGTGTTCTTTTTTTTCACAAAAAAGGTACTTTTTACGAATGGGTATCCAAGAAAATTACAGTATTTTGTCAGAAATTAAGGTTTTCATTGACCACTCTCAATACTATCAGAAATCAACAAAGTTAATTAAACAATCTACACATTACAAACTAACTGTTTTGTTGGCTTTTTATTCTAACTCCAAACTAACCCATCACTACATTTTTCTTTTATTTTGCAAATTTGATTTCCTTTAGTTTATATTGTGTAGCTGAATCACAAATTGATTTCACTTTTGTCATTTGTAGTTAACATGCTATCAGCACAATTACTACAGTGTAATCACACATGATCTACCAAAATAAAAACACTTCAGATAAAGTCTTAAATAGAATTCAGTTCCTTACATGACATCTGATGAAGTCAGTACAAACGTTACAAACTAATACTTGAAAAACAATTTGACATTTACTGTACTACAATATCACATTTGTATAGAAGTAGAAATCTGGAGACCTATTCTGATACCTAATA
>NW_027633907.1:0-25298 GCF_053919585.1 Euprymna scolopes
ATAATCAATACATGCTGTTGGCAAAACAATTTTTTTTTTATTACATTTTCCTCCCAAACAAGGCACATTGCCACTTTGGTGTAGGGGGCTACTATCAGGGGCAACAGCTACTGGAGTACTATGTAGGGAGTTGGGCAGCAAGATGTCGATTCACGTTATACTTGAACTTCTGCATGTCAGTACAGTTGGGGAAGCAGGGACCTGGAATAGAATTCCAAAGTCTAGCGGTTCTGGGGAAAAAACTACTGGAGTAGAAAGCTCTTTTACATCTAGGGATCTCTACTGTGTGGGGGTGGATTTAGCTGCCTATCAGGTTTGTCGAAGGTGTTTATGTCATGGGGGCACAAATGCTTGCAGTTCGTTAGAGCATTCACCATTAAAATACTTGTAGAACAGGCAGAGGGATGCAACATTTCGTTGATGGGACAGAGGTTGAAGCTTGGATGACAGTTCAGGACCTATCAGATTGGCGACTCTTTTTTGAACCTTGTCTAAGAGCAAGAGACTAGTAGCAGATGCACCAGCCCAAATATGACAACAATACTCCATACATGGGCGAATGGTGGCCTTATAGAGGTACAGGATACTTAGTTAGTGTTTTCTAGCATGGTAGAGAGAGCCTACCTTCATCGCAGCAGTCCTGGCAATGCTTTCAATGTAATTGTTCCAACTCATGTTTCCTGTGAACGTTAGGCCAAGGAGTTTAAAAGATGTACTTTCAGATAAAGTGTCATTAGCCATTACTATTGGTGGTGGAGAAGGTTTCTTGTAGTTATTGAAGGAAACAAGTTTAGTCTTGGCAGCATTGAATGTGACCATCCATTTTTGTCCCCATTCCACTACAGATTGGAGGTCATCCTCTAGTATTTCTGCCATTTCTTTAGATATGTGTTCATTTGTTTTCCTGTTGTACCTGTTATAGAGTGTGGTGTCATCAACATATATACCCATCTCAGAGGCAATTTTGTCGGGGAGGTCATTTATGAATATTAGGAATAATAGAGCTCCAAGGGTAGACCCTTGAGGCACTCCCGCATTTATATCATATTGTTTAGATGTAGGACTGTCGAGAACAACCGTCAAATTGTACTTTGGATTTGCCTTTCAAAAAAACAAGATTTCTTACTCTTATGGCTTGTCAATCCAACTGGCCTTCAAAGTATAGTCTATGCATGGTTTAACAAGTGAATGAAGGGTTTGTTAATGTTCGTGCATCAGTTACATACTAACTTTCGTCACGTATGGGTCTCATGATTAAAAAATGTATTTATTGCATAAAAACAATTCTAGTGATAAAGAGTCAAAAACATATTTAGGATGATATGTACTGACAAAAATCAATTGATAATTCCACAAATTATAAATTACAAATCGATTTTGTTGCAAGATCTGATTTTTTTTAAAAAAATAAACTTAGCACAAAAACCTGACCTGATTAAAAGTAAAAAATTGTAGTCCAGTGAATATTTGTAAATGACTTTCACATGTTACTCTGCATCAAATCCCTTAATATTTATTTCCCAACCCACTGTATCCCCCCTTTATCAATTAATTAGGTTTCATTTCCTTTTACCAGATTCTTGTCTATACCAACTAGGTTTTATTTCTTCCTGTCAGATGCTATTTCCGGATTTCAAGTTTAACCCACACATACACATATGCATCATCTTACTTGACAAAGTCTTCATTTCGATGAAACAAGTGCAGGAAATGACGTTTCTGAATTTTTGAGATGCAGATTGGTTATTCGTATTATTTGGATTCATCAGACTACTGTTCTCATCTTCAGTGTGATTTTCACAACGTTTTGGTTGATATAAACTCTCTTAAACTGTTCATCTCCTCTTAATATGCACTGCTGTTACTACATTATCAAAATGAGATGAACTTTAAGAAAAATACAATAGCGAATTACTTAGGCCCTCTATCCTGTCATGGCTGATGGAACAAGAGCATGCTACCCCCATGAAGTAAATACAGGGTTCCGCCTGAAATTCCATCCAAATTCCCAAGTTTGACAGAAACATTTCCGAGTTCAACAAGATACACCTGAAGAAGGTCGGAGGTTACATCGATCGAAACGTAGTGAAACTCACACTCAAGATGAGAACAGTAGTCCGATGAGTCTAAATCATACGAATAAAGTGCAAGAAACTTTTCACACACACCCAAACTCTAATACTTACACAACAGAGTAAAAAAAAAAAAAAAAAATTCAAAGCTGATAGTTTTCAGCTAGATACTAAAAACTGACAGATTCTCGTGGAGAATTGAAGATTCAGCATATTAGCATCTTCTGAAATTTTTCTCATTGGAGTTTGGGGAGTGACGAGAAGTAGGAACTGAATTTTCAGTGGAAGACTTTTCGAGAACACTAAACAGTGAAGGAGAAGCATTAGACTGGAGAGGAACATTCATGTTCTGTGGTATAGGATCAATTTCTGTATCTAAACTGTTTGTTCTGTCACTCACCAAAGATATTTTTCCGGGCGCAGTAGTCTTTCTGTTTCTGTATTTCTGTTTATTTTATTATTCTTTTAGTTATTTAAATTGTAGTGAGTGAAAAAGTATTTGAAGAAGCAAGGAGATACTGTTAAAATAGGATTTATCAACTAAAAGAATACACATGCTGTGTTTGTGACAAGAGTTGTAATGGCAGAATCATATCTCCCGGCCAAGGGGAATAATCTGCAGTATTTTATTACCACTAGGGGAAGCTGGAAGTGATAATACCAGAGGGGTAGGGGGGGACGAGAATAATTTAAAACCATAACATTTTTCTCTTCAAAAATTATTATGAAAGGGGTTAAGAAGGAGACTGCAGCAAGTTATGAAATCCTTATATTTACTAGGGATTTTCCATACTCTGAATTATCTTCAGAGATTCTTTTCCACCTCATCGGCCACTCCTTCATCAGTAGGCAGTTCTTTAGAGACTTCGGAGCTTACAGAGTATTTTCTATTATGATGTTCTATATAGAAGGAGTTATGAGCTATGTCCCACGCATCGACAGTAGTTTCAGCACCAGAAGGTTTTTTTTTTTTTTTTTTTTACATAGGCATCACCACATTATCAAGGCCAAGAGGCCACTCAAGGATAAGGGTTAAAGAGTGTACAGTAGAAATTGGACAATATAGTAATCATTAGTAATGAAAATTAGGTAAATTTGATAACTTATATGGAACGGCTCATCAAGAACTTATTTACTTTAGACTTGAACACAACCATATTGTAGTCAGCCAGAAAGCAGGAAAACGGAAGACAATTCCACAGGCGTGCAGTTCTAAGAAAGAAGCTTTGTTCATGGAATTTACGTTTTGATTTAGGCACAGATAAAGAGTGGGGGGAATTATTGATAGTGTTTACAGCTAGACGAGTGTTTCTTGTGAAAGTTTGGCGAGGGTGGACCATAGATTGAAGCTCAGTCGAACACTTTCCATGAAAATAACGATACATCAGAGACAAACTCGCAACATCTCTTCTGTGAGATAGAGGTTGCAAGGAGGAGAAAAGGACATCTCCTACGAGGCTACGAAGTCTATTTTGAACTCTATCAAGGCAGGACAAGTCCTTTCTAGCAGCTCCTGCCCAGATGTGGCAACAGTATTCCATCCTTGGACGTACCTGGCTCTTATGTAGATAGAGAATAGCATCAGCAGTGAGATATTTACCGGATCGATAGAAAGATCCCACCATTTTTCCAGCGGTCTTGACAACAGATTTGATGTACGTGTTCCATTTAAGATCAGGAGTAATGGTCAAGCCCAGAAGCTTGTCAAAACTTGAGGCTTCCTGAAGACGAGAGCCATTCATTTCAATTGATGCCAAATGTGGATTAGAATGTTGATGATGTAAAGAGAGAAGCTTGGTTTTAGATGCATTAAAAGTAACCAGCCACTCCTTTCCCCATTGTACTACGTGCTCAAGATCAGAGGAGAGAGAATTGGAGAGAACTTGGTCGTTTACTGTCTTAGATGTGCTACCATAAATGGTAGTGTCGTCAGCATAAATGTCTACAAATTATGTAAGGATGTGATTTGGAAGATCATTAATGTAGATCAGGAAAAGAGTTGGGCCCAGGTAGACGCACAATGAGCATAGTAAGGGTTGATATCCAACAGAGTAGCTGAAGTTATAGAAGGGGCGAACTTACTAGTTTTAGTGTAATTTCTGACATATATAAGGCCCAGTTTTGCCCAAGAAGAAATTGAAGTCCAGGAGGTGGATTTATAGCTATACCTGAATAGTCTGTTGTGAGGAGTCGCATTAGTGGGAATGCAGAGTAATGACCTAATCAAATGAAGTGCATCAGGTAACACGTCCTCCCACTAGGGAAGTTTCATGTTGCTAGAATGTAGAGTTATTTGAATGGCCTTTCATAAAGTGCCATTAAGTTTTTCAACTTGTCCATTATCTTCTGGGTAGTATCTACTTGTTTTAGTTGTAGCAATACCTTTTCCATGCAAGAAGTCTCTGATTTTTCCCACTAGGAAGTCAGTAGCTATGGATCATATCAGGCATACCAAAAACAGAATATATTTGGTTCAAGCAACAGAAAACAGTTTTGCTCGTCATGTCCCTAAAGAGAAAGTGAGAATACTCATCAATTATGGTAAGTAGGTATTTGTTACCATTTAAAAAGGTTGGTAATGGGCCTTTAAAATTGATGTCCAATCCGTATATTTGTCTAGTAAAGGTAGTATGGCCTTTATGAGTGTTCCCTTGTTACTGCTGGCAAATTTGAGTTTCAGCTACTAGTAGGAGGAGCAGGAGTTGGTTATGCTTTTTATTTAGTCCAAAGAGAACTGGAGATTCCTCGTTCTGATAAAGTGGCTGAGTCGTGTAACACCAGAATGGCATAATTGAATATGCAACTCAAGGTCTTGCTAAGTGTGAGTGAGAGCTGAGATGCAAGAGAACAATGTCAGTGGCAGCATTTTCTGTTACCGGATGATAGATGATTCTGAATTTGAACTGCAATAGTTCAACGTGCAAACGACATATTTTGTCATTTTTAATTTTTTACTGTTGATGAACATAAAACCGATGCTCTTTTGGTCCATAATGACTTTGTAATGTCTGCCGAGTAGGAAGTGGTGTGACTTTCAAAGTGCTTCAACAATCATGGCTGCTTCCTTTTCGACCACGTGATGTTTGATTTCACTCAGGTTCAGTGTCCATGAAAAGAATGCAACTGGTCGACCATGTTGGTTTAGTGTAGTAGCTATGCAGTAATTATGTGCATCTGTCTCTACTTCAGATTCTTTATCAGGATTAACCGTTATTAAGGTAGTATTTTTAAAATCATTCTTCAATGTCTGAAAAAAGTTCAAGGCAGATCGGGCAGTGGAAATTTCTTCTTGTGGGTGAGCAATAGTCTTTTGTCGGAGAAGTTTTGAATAAATTTGCTATAGTACGAAAACATTCCGACTACTTGTTTTTGAGATGTGAGATTTAGAGGGGGGGGGTAGGATTTCGAGAAGAGGTCTCAGTTTTTGGTAGCCAGGAGAAATTTGGTTGTTTAGTATAGTGTATGTTATATCTTTTCGCTACATCATAGAATCTTTGAAGTTTGTGGTTATGCTTTTTTTTATTTCTTCCACATATTGTGACGTTATCTACGTACACAAAAGTATCCATTAATTTTTCCTTATCTATACATCTTTGAAACGTGCTTACTTCATTAGTAATATCAAAAGGACAACAAGTGAATTGGTAAAGTTTTCCACTTATATCGAGTGCTGTGTATTTTTGATCAGCGTGACTTATCAGTATTTGGTGGTAGGCGAACTTCAGGTTGAGTGTAAATATTCTGTACTGTGCTATGTCGTAAATCATTTTATTGATGTTAGGCATAGGATAAGCATCTAGTTCCATAAATCTATTTATACTATCACTGTAGTCAACAACCATTTTTTTTTTTGTGATTTTCATTAGAGGTCACCAGAACTTGAGCTCACCAAGAAGACAAAGAGGGCTCTATTATACTTTCTCTCAACATCCTAGCAGTCTCCTCTGTTATGAATTTATTGTCAGCAATCGTGTGACGGTGTGATTTGGTGGCAATAGGAATTGTACGTGGGGAAAGGTGAGAAAGTAGAGGAGGCAGAGGAACGTTTATAGATAGAAAAGGATTATTCTTATTAATAGTTCCAATAATGAGTTCATCCCCAGGATCGTCAAATTTCAGAGTCACTCTTTTGTACTTTTCTAGGATATTTTTCCCGATAATTATGTCAATAAAGAGATCCTTAATCACGTTTACTGTCATGCCAATATGGGTTTTATTTTTTAGTGTAATGTCTACAATTGTTTCGCTAATAATTTTGGTGTGTTGGTTAGGGTCTGCCAGAGCTTTAGTTTTTTGTTTAGGTATAGTAAAGAGTTTCAGTTTTTTGGTGGCATTTTTGCTAATAAATGTTCCAAAGCTATCTGAATCTACCATCGTGTTTACCATATGCCCATTTATCTCACATTTAATCGATGTAATGTCATTAGCTTTAGTTCCTAGTCAGGCGAGGCTAGGCGACAGAGAGTTAGGGTCGAATAATACAGCAGCATTAGAAGAGGAAGATTTACATACTTTAACCCAATTTCCATTTATTTTACATTCCCTACATGCCGAGCATAACAGTCGCAGATGCCACGTATTTCCACAGAAGAAACAAACTCTTTTAGGTTGGGCCTTTTCCTTTATAGGTGCCAAGTAGGCGTCTTCTGAAGGAATTACAGCAGTGGCTATGTTAAGGTTGTTTTCATAGCTTTCTGAACGTTTTCCCACCTGTTCCAGTGATCTGGCCATTGTGTAGGTTTCTTTGAGCATGAGGAAGGATTTCTCGAGCAAGCATTATCGAATTGAGGAGGAAGAGGTGCCACTGATAAAAGCGTCCAGAATGTATAGTCTTTTGTTTTCTTCATCTTTAAAACCATACGACTTTGCAAGTACTTCCAACTGTTGCATGAAAGTGTCAACAGTTTGTGCCAGTTGCTGTTTGTTCATGAGTAATAGATGTCTATTGTACACAACATTAGTCGGTTTAATGTAAGCAGCGTAGAGGGCCTCTATCGCACTATTGTAGTCAGTGGCATCGCTCATTATCTCGTAGACTGTAGTTGAAATACTGTTAATTAAGGCAAGGAGTTTGGGGGGTTGTTTTCAATTTAATTGTTATTGATAATCGATAAATAGTTTCTGAAAGTCAGTTTTGGAGAGATCAGGATTACCGATCTTTAGGGTATATTAAATGTGTGTTCATATTTCTGACCACAGAATGAGACAACAAATATCGAGTTACAATATATACAAAGAATATATTTTATTTAACGAACAAAGTAGAAACAACAAGAGAGAGTGGGGGGGGGGTACAAGTGTGTGTGCAGGTGTACACGCATGTGTATGGGTGTATACGCATAAGCATGCTTTAACTTGAAATGTTTGTTGTATGTTTATTGTGTGTATATGTCTGAACAGGAAAAGTTTTGATAAGTTCATTATGGATGTGTCTGGTGTACTAAGTGTTCAGATAAGTTTGTTAATGTTGTAGTATACATGTGCTGCCTTATCTTAAAATGAAGGTTACACCTGTCGAGGCAAACAGAATGTGCATCTGATTATATTGGTGGTTTGAGCGAAAAGAGAGCGAGATAGATAAAGAACAGAAGTGGATAGAGAATGTAAAACAGGAAGTAGAGACGCCACCTGTTAGACAAATCGGAAACTAAGACAGGAGAAAATAACCGGTGCATTATTGTTGAATGTTTGTGTGCATGTGTGAATCGCATATCGGTCTAAAAACGGTATACCTATAGTTTCCAGTGCTTATATAATTTCTCCGAGTTTGAAGCAGTAGGTTTGATGTCAAATCTTTCCGGGCACCATAGTCTGTCCATTTCTGTTTTTTTAAAATTCTTTTAATTAATAAAATTGTAAAAAGTATTTGAAAAAGTGAGGAGAAGCTGATATACCGTTAAGATAGGATTTATTAATTGAAAGAATACATGTGCTGTGTTCTTGACCAGAGTCATAATGGCGGAATCACATCTCCCAGTAATAATCTGCAGTATTTTATTACCGCTAGGGGTTTCTGGAAGTGATAATACTAGTGGGCAGGGGGGGGGACCAGAATAATTCAAAACCATAGCAATGGTGCAAGGGGCATTGTCATCCATTCGTGAAATGCAAATGAGCATAGTTGGTATTGATCTCAACAGTTTTGACTAGGGGTTCATATTTGTAAGCATTAGGGAGATTTTTCGACCATAGTGTCAAACTCACTATTTGTCATATGTATCTCTCCACTTGTCCATTACCACAATGATTAAAGGTGATTATTTGACTGATAACAATGCCTCGAGAAAACAGAAATTCATCTGACATGAAAGTCATACCACAATCGAAGTGCACAAAAGAAGAGTTTCCAAAAACTAAAGATAAATTGTTTTCTAAGAGTTGCAAGTAAGGCGGCAACACAAGAGAAAGTGAAAGTATTACAGACTACAGGATTTTTACAGAATTTTACAGAAATACCAAAGTTTGTTGAGAAGTTTTAAAGTTTGTGACTAGGAAATATATCAAGTTTGTTTCAAAGTTCCGTTGTGGGTATGTGTATGTTTGTTTGTAGTTTATTTTTTGGGTGGCATGTGCTCACTGGAGATCAAGTTTAAAGGGATTTTAACGTCTCTCATTCCAGCATTTTGGGATGGGCGTTTGGGGAATCTAGGCAAGCGTCATAGTGTCCATGAAGAACTTTGAATTTCTGTTCTTCAAGCCACTGTTTTATGAGAATTCAAATTTAATGGTCCGTTGAAGTCTACACTGAATCAGTGCTATTGGGCTAACTGGTTAAATTTCAGTGGTCATCTCTGTTTGTACATGTGGTAAGCAAAGGCGTGTCAAGCATAGACCAACAAATCAATTGAGTGAAGGTGGCAAGATTGCTTCTGTGCCATTCCTTTATGTATTCTGGAACAAACCTTCCCTGACTTTGCATGCAGGTTAATGACTAGCTGTGACCAATGAGGTAGACTCCATGCAAACCAGACAATCCTGAAGCATGATTTTCATGAACTCTATGCAGTGATCAGACTCGCCTAACGAACAAACAAACAAAGCATCAACAGCAGGGAGATGACAGTAGCTCAGTAGTTAATGATACGTCCTGACAATCAGAGTGTGCCAAGTTCGAATCCAGGTTATTCCAAAGAAACACTTTTTATTTAGGGACGTTGGCAATCTTCACATAGTCTTTCCATTAAGTATTGGATATCCTTCTAAAACAGAATTCTTAATAGAAAGATATCGAGGAAACTAATACCAAAAATTCCATCAGGAATGATGCTCAACAACAACAGCAACAACAACGACTGCATCAGTTAGTAAGACATTCAGAGATTCCCTCACTCCTAAAACATAATTATCAAAGATTCTAGTTTTCTTGTTCAGCCACAAAGTTTTCATCTACCAAGCACTTGTTTTTTGTTTTTTTGTTTTTTTTTCTGAGAAAAAGATAAACAACAACAACAACAACAACAACAAAAACAACAACAACAACAACAACTTAACCCTAACCCGAACTTAACCTTTTGATATCATCTAACATAAGGAGGATGTTCACCTACAATTCATGTTTCCATAAGACCAATCATTTGATAACAGTAACGATAACAACAAACAAAACTTATTGTGTGTAACTAATTTGCTTTTCATACCAAATATATATATATATATATATATATATATATATATATATATATACATATATATATATATATAAAAATTATGGACAATTTATGTAATCATGAAACTGATCACAAAACAGCGGATATTGCAATGGTGGCAGTTTTTGTTTTTGTATTTCCTTATTTCCTTTACTTTATCAGTACAATCTGTTTACTTTTTCATTTTCTTTTACTATTGCTTCCATATAATATCTCATGTGAGGTCTGACCTATATATACTAAACTTTTCAACATCATCGGAGCTCAGAAGTAGAAAAAAAATAAAATCCGAACCAAAATGTCCAAATGAAGTATTACTTGAAGGAATGTAGACTGACATTATATATATATATATATATATATATATATATATATATATATATATATATATATATATATATATATATATATATATATATATATATATATATATATATATATATGTGTGTGTGTGTGTGTGTGTGTGTGTGTGTGTGTGTGTGTGTGTGATATCTCTTTCACTACACACATTGAGGAAGACCCAAGGTACAGCCGAAAATATGTTCTTGTAAAAATAAGTTTTTAAAATTTTTTTCATAATAGCATTTTGTATTTCTGCACGTCATCAATAGAAATCGGACAAGAAAGTTATAAACTTTTATACTTTTCGTATTCATTTGTTTTATGTATTTATATATATATATATTCTGGGGAAGACAATAAAAGTGGTCCCGAATCTCTAAGTGCCTTCCTAACCTAAGGGAACTAAGAGGACTGAACCTCTTTTAAACCTGTGATGAAATTTATATCATATGTATAAAACAATAAGACAATAGAAGTTGTGTTGAGTCTCTACATTACCTTCTTCGCTTCTACATACTAAAACGTGAAGAACCTCCCAAAATGTATACCATGTCAAGAGCCTTGTACAGTGAACCACCTTTAGCTAGACTGCTATGACCTCACACAAATTCGTCAACACTACTACAAGGCCAAAAACTTAAAAGAAAACCCTAAAACCATTCTAAATTTCCTAAAAAGAGCAAATCTTTAAGATAAAATATAAATGCCATCAAATAACAAACTATACCAAAGCATTGCCCGAATATACCCAGCAAAAATTGACTCCGAAAGTATCAAAAAATTTAAAACCTTATATACAGCATTAAATTACCCAAAAACGGTCGATATGCTGGTTAAACAATCAAGCAAACAAACAAATGGTATTACCCTCCATGTGCTTCCACTTCTAAGTGACCCACAAGCTTAAACCCCTTTTTAAAACTTCAAATATGAATATCTAATTTAAAGGAAAATTAAATCATATGTATAAAACATTAATTCAGAAAGTTTTCCAACTATTTTAGGGAGCAAAACAGTAGACAGTAAAAACAAAGAAGAAATAATGTGGTGTTATGAGCATAGTGAAAGAGTATACAGTAATGATCTTCATTCAATCCTGAACAATGATGGGTCTTCCTGTTAATCTTATACATATATCTATAAAGTAAAGTAAAATCAGTTTTTTCCCTTATATAAATGCTTGACAACTTTGGTAACAAAAGCTATGTATATAAATCAGATATTGGTCTATGTTCTTAGAAAAGAAAATTTAATTTTTCCGATTTTAATATTTAGTCCTGGTCGCTAAGTAAATTCAGTCTTTCCCCACACATTGGTTCTGAGTAGCTTTGGTAACAAAAAGCACATGCATAAATCTTTTCAGTTAGTGATTTCTGCCACATATTAGTCCATGTTGTTGGAAAGCACAATTTTAATTTTTATCGTTTTCTTTGGTTTTAATACTTAGATCTGCTCAGTATTTTTTTTTTCTTAAAATAATAATATATGACTGAATCTGTTTAATTCCTTTGTCAGCACAGATCAATAAGAGGGTATTTTCATTTGAAATTTCAATGTCATCAGTTGTTTAACTTTTGGAATTAGATAAATTATCTATTACATCCGACCATTACATTAAGTATAATCGAGAACGTCCATCCTCATTACACAAGCAAGCTACATGAGCTTCATTTGTGATACTATGGAATGTCCCTCCCTTATCTCAGAGCCAACATTCCAATAATGATTCCTCAAAAAAGGAAAGGTGATTAGAAGTAGGATGAGTAGTTAACAAGGAGTGGCGGAGAAGGCAAGCCATTTCTGCCTATCAGTCACTTTGAGACAAAGCCCAGATGTTTAGGATTTCTGGCTGTAAGTTAATATACTTAGGAGTCAGAGTTGTTTGAGGTAGTTTGTGCTTCAGGGAGTTTGTTTTTTAGCAAATCAGAATAGATGCAAGATAGCAAGCACAGATTTAGCGGATGTTGAGATGGGCTGACAACTTCACCTGAACGACAACAAGGTCTCAATAAACAAATTATCTTAATTGGGTTATAGCTGATACATTGGAACTTAACTAAGATGGAGACACTAGCGCAGGGGGGGGGCGTACTTTCAACAATAGCATCGCACAGACATCCAGGACACAATTGACTTATATATAATGTGTTGGAATTTGTATTTTCTCTTATGAGTCTGTGTTGTTTTGTTTTTGTCTGCTTGTAAACCAGTGTTTGTGCCCTCGGCGATCATCAGACAACATGGCCAGAACAAAAGATGAAGGAGCAAAAAAAAAAAAACAAAAAAAAACATAGTACACAAATGTTGGGAGTTGGTCATGATCATTGAGAACTAGTATGGTATACAAATCTAATATCTCTTTGGTTTTCGTCAGAGAAGAAAACATCCGGTTCAACTGAGGAAATTTAAATTTTATCCCATCTAGACTGCTCTTTTTGGGAAGTTGGATATTAATCACATTATATCGACCTTATGTGATATATGACTCAGGATGCAGTAAAAGAAACAAAGCAGGCATGATAACAATAGAATAAGAAAATATGAGCCACAGATGTTTAGTAATATACTAAGAGGCCGCCTGACGTTGCCTAGTCATAAGATATGCTTAAATATGATATTTATGCAGATTGCATATCTATTATTATAAAAACAATTCTCTATCAATGATTATATTGAACCTAATATATAGGAGTAATATAAAAACTAATAAAATATAAATATAACATGGATACCATCAGCTAGAATTGAAACCAAAACATACAACTCTCCATCCTCATTCCTTAGCCTCTGAGCCATGCTCATACATACATATATATATATATATATATATATATATATATATATATATATATATACAAGGAAACAAATTAAGACTGTAAATTAAAATGTAAAAGTAAATTTATTGTTCGACAGAATACTCCAAAAAACAATTTTTTTAAAAATTCTTATTCCACGGAGTTTCAAAGAATGCTATTTTTCTCATAAGAGAAACGAAAGAAATTAACAAATTATTATTATAGTCGAGCTAAAATTTGCTTGCTATGGCATTAAATGAAACAGCACTTTATCATGGTTAATCATAAATTGCAAAAAAAAAAATGTGTTCATGTTAGTTAAAAACATGTGAAAATAGGCAAAAAAAAAAGGGTGAGAAAAAACAAAAAAATAAACTGGAAGTAGAAATTCCAAAGTGCATGGAGACTCACTCGATGGTTAATCCAAAAAGCAAAGAAAATTTTTTTAAAAAGAAATAGTCAGAAGTTTAAAGTTAGTGGAACATGCAAATGAGTTGTTGAGTAAAAAAACAATCCAATTGGGAAAGTAATTTCAGAGCTAGAAATAATCCGATTGGAAAAGAAGTTCAGTGTAGTTTAAAGGAATATAAAATTCCTCTCTCAAGTGTCGAAAATGACCCAAAATCGCAAGGTTGATATTCAGTCACTTAAAAATGTAATCAACTGAACTGCTCCCATCGTTGGTCCGGCATCAAAATCTCTCTCTCTCTCTCTCTCTCTCTCTCTCTCTATATATATATATATATATATATATATATATATATATATATATATATATATATATATATATATACACACACACATAAATATATATATACATGTATATATATATATATATATATATATATATATATATATATAACTATTTCATTTATTCACATAAATTTACTATACGAAAGTATAGATTTATGCGTAAACTTTAAGTATTTACTTCAAAAGTGCTCAATACGTAGGTAGAGCTAGTTAGTAATTTATAAAATATATATGACGATTAAGCTACACTGAATATTCTGCGTTTCATCCAACTATAGGATTCGTCAGGCTTATGCGCATAAGCCTGACGAATCCTATAGTTAGATGAAACGCAGAATATTCAGTGTAGCTTAATCGCCATATATAATTTATAAATTACTATATATATATATATATATATATATATATATATATATATATATATATATATATATATATATATATATATATAGTGTTATAATGGAATAATTCCAGGAGGAAATCCGGGTATGAGAGCTCAATGTGGTAAACAGAGCAATAACATAAAAATATAACACGGAAAAAAAATTTAAGTCTAAAGTAAATGTGGTATTGTCAAAAGAAAAAGTGAGACAAGGAGGTAAAAGAAAATTTGTCAATACCACATAGTGAAAATACTTTTGGATACAGGTAGGGATATTTCAATTATCGACGAAATGATCTGGAAGAGGATAAGGTGTCCAAAACTGGAAAAAAACATTTAAAATTGCCAAAGGAGTATCCGGCAAAAGATTAAAATTTATTGGAGAGTTTAATTGCAGTGTATCCCTTGGATCAAAAACTTTTTCTACAAAATTGTGTCAGTTGTTCCAGGAATAAATTCTTGCCTCTTTGGAATTGATTGGATCGTTTTGTTTGATTTATGAGAGCTACCCATAAATTAATTTTGTAACAGTGTGAGTGTAGCTGAAAAGAAAAATTCCAAACAAAATGAGGATTTTCTTACAGTCTAAAAAATTGAATTCCCCTAGGGGGTTTTCTGAGGGGTTAGGTATGTGTACTAAGACCGAAGTGAATTTTGAATTAAAACAAAATGTAAAACCTGTTTTTAAGCCAAAACAAAAAGTGCCTTTTTCTTCAAAAGAAGATATTGAAATTGAACTGCAGTCTGCAGGAAAATAGTGTAGTCGAAAAAGTTGACTATTCTGAGTGTGCAAGCCCCACTGTATATGTTAAAAAGAAAAATAAGAGGATTCGGGTATGTGCCAATTTTTCTACAGGCCTCAATGACTGTCTTATGGATCATAGTTATCCACTCCCATCCCCTGAAGACATTTTTACAAAGCTGAATGGAGGGAAAATTTTCTCCAAAATTGAGGCTTACCTTCAGATAAGTGAAGTCAGTCAGTGAAGAATGTTCAAAGCGTTTGTGTATCAATACCCATTTAAGGCTCTTCAGACTCAAAAGGCTCCCTTTTGGTTTGAAAGTAGCTCCAGCCTTATTTCATCAAATAATGGACACAATGCTTGCCGATTTAGGTTTTGAAATCGCATATTTGGATAACATTCTTGTAAGGAGTAGAAATGTGCAGGAACATAAGGAGCATATCAGAACAGTTTTCTAAAGAATTGAGGAATTTGGTTTCAAATTGAGTGCCAAAAAATGTGAATTTTTTTTAAAAACAGATAAAATATCTGGGTCAAATCATTGACAGCCAAGGAAGAAGACCGGATTCTCAGAGAACAGAAGCCATTGAGAGGATGCCAGCACCTAGCAATGTTTCCCAGTCACAATCTTTTTGGGGTTTAGAAAAATATTATGCTATCTATATCCCAAAAATGCATAAGTTGAGAGCACCATTGAACAAATTATTAAAAACAGGACGAAAGTGGATTTGATCAAAAGAGTGCCCAAGTGCATTTGAAGAGATTAAGAAATGCCTGCTATCTCATTTAGCACTGGCATATTTCGATCCACAGAAGGAATTGATGTGGCATCAGATGCAGGTGTTATGTAATGGATGGCTGGAACCATCCGATACATAACTGAAAAGAAAAAAACTTCTTTAAAACAAGATAATAAAAGATTTAAAAGGTGGGCATCGAATAATCGATTGTCCACCAGTCGAAACGAAAAAATAATTATGTCGTAAACAGAGAAATCGGACGACGATTTTTTTTGTTTACAAAACAAGGGAACATGACATTCCTTGTAAGATTGAAATGTATATAAAGTTAGCATGAGAGATGGATTCACGTGTATCAATAAAGTCAATAGTCGGTCAGCTAAAGAGACATCGGTCATGATGTCTCTAGGTCAAGAGGCAGCGAAAAATTGTCAAAACGTGACCAACAGACGTGTGTTCTATTATCGAGCAGTGTGATCGACAGATAGCGTAGAGTGGAAAAAAAACAAGCGAAAAACATATGCTAATATAAGAGGTGATTTTTGGAGTCCAGCAGAAGAGAAAGCAGAGAAGAAGAGGTGAGAGAAGCAGAAGAGAGAAGAGAGAGAGGAGAAGAGAGAGCCGCCGATAGGAGACGTGCGTTGTCGAGAGCATAACATTTCCACACACCCCTCTCCATCACTGAAATGAACAGTAAGCCACACTGTTAAATTTTGAACTATCAAAAAATCTCTATGTAAAACGAGAAAATAATTTCAAAACAAAATATATTTTCATATAAAAAGCCAGCGTGTCATATGTCTTGATTTGGTATGCTGAGTTACGTCTGACCTTTGTGTGCATGTTAAATTTCTTTTAGTCGGAATTGTTATTTTGACAAGCGGTTGACAGCTGAATAAAGCCGAGAGAGAAAAAATGCACAGTCAAGGGGGAAATAACTCTGCCGTCTTAGCCGTTACCATAACAACCAGAAAACTAAACAACATAGACGATCAATAAAAGACGGCTACTTGGTTTTGTTGCAGCAGGGAACTAACTAACAACGACCGTTCTCAACCTAGGGGTCCTGGCGCTATATAACAAAACCTATTTGTCTCGGCCCAATATGACGTTCCTATGACGTTCCTATTTAGGTTTTCCGTCACTACGAAATCATGTCGAATGTACTGGATTCCTACTTTAATCTGCAAACGCGCCACTCCTTGCACTAAGAGAGGTGACCCGTTTGCAGTCCTTAAATTCATCTCTATTTTCTTTATCTCAGGCTTCTGTTTGAGCCCTTCTAACACGGTACTTTTTATTACCGAAATTTCTGCGCCAGTGTCTACTATATAACTCACCTCTTCCCCTCTCTCTCTCGCTCTCTCTCTCTCTCTTTCTCTCTCCCTCTCTCTATTCCTTAACATTCCTTTCCCCCTTATTTAACTTCACCGCCTTTAACCTTAAGTTATGCCTACGTAAGCTACCTAGCACCTTTTCTATATGCCTAACATGTTCTTTCTTTGTTTTGGAGAATATTAAAATATCATCCAAATAAGGCACGGCGAATTCTTCCTGTCCCTGTAATACTACGGACATTAGCTCCTGGAACACTCCTGGAGCGTTAGCAAGTCCGAATGGCATTACATTAAATTGGAACAGTCCTCTATGACAGGTGAACGCGGTTTTCTCTTTATCCTTTTCGTTCAACTTTACCTGCCAATACCCTGATTTCAAATCTAACTTTGAGAAGTATTTTGCTGACCCAAGCGAAGCTAGTATATCATCAATTACTGGTAGCGCTCGGGCATACTTCTTTGTTATCTTGTTCAGGGCCCTAAAATCTACACAGAACCTCTTTGTTCCGTCCTTCTTTTTTACTAGTACTATCGGGAAACTCTACGGACTGTTTGACCTCTCTATAACCCCTGCCTGTAGCATTTCCTCTAGTGCTATATTAACTTCCTCCCGCTGCTTGAGAGGTGTTCTATAAGGGTTTTTCTTTATGGGATCGTTTTTTCCTGCATCGATCCTCATCTCTACTGTGTCAGTCCGGCCTAAGTTTTTATCCTCTGTGACGAATAAATCCGTGTTTCGTCGCAGGACTTTATCTACATCTTTCCTAAATTCCTCCGGCACCTTTATGCCATCGAGGTTACTCTTGTTTCCCGACTTCTTTTGTTTATTTGGCTTTGATATCGCCATTACTACTTCTGTTCTACTATATGTACCTATCTTGTAACCTTTCCTTAATTTTACTGTCTGATTTGTACTATTCATGATTAGTAAGGGAAAGTTTTTCCTACCTTTTATTGTGCCTACTGTGTTCGCTACCGATACACCACTTAAATCACTTAGGAAGCCCTTATCTATCTGTACTACCTCGTAGTCTAAACCCTGACCGTTTTTCATTCCGGCACGAGCTGTGCACGCATGTAAATGCTGCGGTTTCAGAGTGACATCATGTCTCAATCTAACTATACTAAAAATATGAGCCTCTTCTTGCAGCGCTATGTACTCGCCGCCTAATCGAATTGCTCCTAAATCAAAGTACATTCTAACACTATTTTGCTTGAGCCAGTCTCGGCCCAATATGACGTTCCTATTTAGGTTTTCCGTCACCACGAAATCATGTCGAATGTACTGGCTTCCTACTTTAATCTGCAAACGCGCCACTCCTTGTACTAAGAGAGGTGACCCGTTTGCAGTCCTTAAATTCATCTCTATCTTCTTTATCTCAGGCTTCTGTCTGAGCCCTTCTAACACGGTACTTTTTATTACCGAAATTTCTGCGCCAGTGTCTACTATATAACTCACCTCTTCCCCTCTCTCTCTCTCTCTCACTCTCTCTCTCTCTCTCTCTCTCTCTCTCTCTCCCACTCTCTATTCCTTAACACAAGTGATTACGGTATAGGAGCAGTACTTCTCCATAGACTGAAAGACGGATCAACAAAGCCAAGAGTTCATATTTCCAGATCACTTTTTCCTACAGAGAGAAACTATTCTCAAATTGAAAAAAAAAGTTTGGCAATAATTTATGCAATTAAAAAATTCACTAAAATTTATTCATGGCAGGATTTTTATGTTGCTGACTATTTTTGTCTCTAAAAAAGGCATACCCACTCACACTGCAAACAGACTTCAACGATGGAGCATAATTCTGTTGAATTATAATTTTAAAATGGAGTACATTTCATCCAAAAATATTGGACATGCAGATGGACTATCCAGATTGATTCAAAAGTGTGCAGAACCTTTAGAGGACACAGTAATAGCTGCATTGAAAGAAGAAAAAGAACTCCCCAGACTGCTGTGCAACACGATTCAAGAGTTATCAGTGACTCTAGATGACATCAATAAGGCAGCAGAAACAGATGAATTCATTGTAAGAATGAAAAACCAGGTGCAGCTAAATGACAAGTCAAAGAAAGACTAAAAAATTTCGCCATTTTCGATTTGCTCACAGACTTTATTGTATGCAGAGTCACCATACCGACCACACTGCAAAAGAGAACGCTAAAAGAATTCCATAGCAATCATCCAGGCATGTCCAGAATGAAGGCCTTGATGTGCGGATATACATATTAGCCTAATATGGACTGGGACATCAAAAAAATGGTAAGAGAGTGTTGAGGGTGTTAGCTAGTAATTAAACAAACACTGGCTGCTCACCTTCAGATGTGGAAAACTACAATATCATTAAATCACAATGGAGGAAAAACCATCATCTCTGAAGTAAAAATTAAGAGGGGAATATTCCAAGGTGATAGCTTATCTCCCTTACTCTTCTGTATGGCAATAGACCCACTAAGCAAGCTCCTGAATAAAAATCCGAGCGCCTACAATTTGAGTCAGAAGCGCCATCGAGATCCAAGCAAGAGAATAAACCATCTGCTCTTCATGGATGATCTTAAGCTGTATGCTAGCTCTGACACCGATCTGCACCACCTTCTGCAGGTAGTACACACATTCTCCAGTGACATCGGAATGAAGTTTGGCCTGGATAAATGTGCCAAATGTACACTCAGAGCTGGGAAGAAGACCCACACAGAAAATATGCAGCTTAATGAAAACATCGACATCAGGGATCTAGGAGAGCATGAGCCTTATAAGTACCTTGGCATTGAGGAAAACGAGAATATACAACATGCCAAGATGAGGGAGAAGATTAGTAAAGAATATGTACGCCGGGTGAGGAAAATATGCAAAACCCAGCTCACCAATAAAAATAAAATTACTGCCATAAACCAGCTTGCTATGCCAGTAATAACATACAGCTTTGGTATCATTGACTGGCCAGAAAAATACATCAACCGGCTAGATGTAAAGACACGGAAGCTACTAATGCTTCATAAAATAATATACAGAAATTAGTGTCTACAAAGGCTGTATTTGCCCAGGGGAGAAGGAGGTCTGGGACTCTCAGAGATTAATCATCAACATAGGGCAACTATTGTGAGCACCGGTCAGTATCTGAGAAGCTCCCAGAATGACACCCTCTCAATAGTATATGAACATCAAGAGACAAGAGCCAGCAGAACAACATCAGTCACCCAGCTGGCCGAGCATTTTGGTCAGGGCTGTCTCTCAGAGGAGGACGAAACACCAAACAAGTATGCCACAGAAATAGCAAGAAAGAGCCGGCAGAAATATACCAAGACCTTTCAACAGATAAACCTTAAAGAATGAGAACAACATCAGCGTGCAAAGTATTTTCTGGGGGAACTCTCTCAGGAATACATAGATAAAGAAGGTTCTTTGGACTGGCTCAAAAGGGGATCCCTCCACCACGATCAGGAAAAGGTCATAATGGCTGCCCAAGACCAGGGATTGATGACCAATGCATTCAAGAAGATGGCAGGGATCAGTAATGACAATAAATGCAGGTTCTGCCATACAGAATTGGAAAGTGTTGGTCATCTGATATCAAGTTGCAAAGTTCTTCTAGAGGACGGCTACTATACAGTGAGACATGACGGAGTATGCAAGTACCTCCACTGGACCATCTGTAAAAAATTAAACATCCAGTGTAGCAGCAAGTCCTGGGAACATCAACCTGAAAGAACAGTTGGAAATGACTTATATACCATACATTACGACCATGTAATTCCTACAATCCTTTTACGGAATACTTTATCTTTGATTGCCTGTATAATAGGCCACCTTAGGACATATCACTTATCCATCCCTGGTTAATATACAAAACTCTGAATAAGTGCCTTCACTCTAGAAATCCCCAAATGTCCAGTGTGAAAATCTCTAAAAATTTTCTTTGTTAGCATTGCAGGTACGATTGTAGCAGTTAACAAACTATTTACTATAAGCGGATCAATGCCCGGTGCCAAAGTGATTCGGCCACACTGACCAATCGGTTGGCAGAGCGCATTGATTTGAGCTGTCCCCTTAAGGACTATTTTTAGCCCTTTGGGATCTCAGCTGTGATTGCCAGAGAGACGCCAGCAAGCGACCTATATAGACCTCTTTCACTCACCCCTCCCACTGCTACTTGTTGACGACTGCAGTCTGATGGCAGACGACACCTTCAAACAGACATTTACACTTACTTTCTTCCTTTTCAGTCTGAGATACAATTTCGCGTTTTCTAACTAAACCCTTTATTATTGTTTTGTTAAAAGTAATGTTGTTTGGTCATGTGTTTATTTAAGTAATTATTAGGAGAGAAATGCACATTTCCCTCCTATAAAATGGTGACCGGAAATGAACACAGACCTTTTGATTACAAAGCGGCATTTTTTTTTTTTTTTTTTTTTTGAACAAAATATAAAAAAAACAAGGGACCAAATCACAAAGGCAGAAAGACTGGAAGATATATTTTTTTTTTACAGAAAGAACTTCGACGAAAACAACAAGAAAGTTATTCATTTTCCTTTTGTCACCATCGCTGATACAAACAGCGACAGCGCGTTCAAAATCGAAGAAGAAAACAATAACAAAAAACTTCGAAACGGGTTTCCCGTGTCCCTCTTTTTTAGAAGAGGGACACGGGAAACCCGTTTAAAAAAAAAAACTAACAAAAAAAAGAAGAAAAGATACTGAAGAATTTTGTTTTAAAAAACCCGGAAAACAAACAAAAAAGATTGAAAGCTGCCTGACCAACAGCGATGGAGCGAATACATACCTGCTGTCCTTCTTGGCTGTCATGCAGCTATCAAAGAGAACCTGGGATACTCTCCAGCCAAACTTGTCTATGGAGTACCTCTATCGCTGCCAGGTCAGATGCTGATCCCGATAGAACTAGGATTGTCAGATCCAGCTCTGTTTATAAACAGACTACAAGCTTAAATAAGCTCCCACCCATGAAACCTAGGGAGCAGACCATAAAATCTTTGGTCCCCAAAGACATTTCTTCATGGACACACGTGTTTCTTAGAAAAGACTGTGTGAAAGCCCCTCTAACACCGCCTTATACTGGTCCTTATCACGTGTTATCACGCACTTCTAAACTTTTCACCCTGGATATTAGGGGCAAAAAAGAAACAGTATTTGTTGACAGAGTGAAAAGAGCTTTTCTTGACTCAGAAACACAAGACACACATATCCCACCTACATTCACACAGTATACACCTGAAGTGAATACTGAAAATGACAACTATGTCACGACTACACGTAGTAGCCGCCGTGTACATTGGCCCAAAACATTATGCAAAACTTTGTATATTTAAACCCCTGTAAATTTGGTTTATTTAAAAAGAAAAAAAAAAAGAAATTTTAGCTGGAACTTTCTATTCTCATTACCCCTTTATATATTCTTTCTTCGGCAACATAAACTTCCAGACATTATGTTGCCTTGTGTTCTGTATTTTTCTAAAGACTGCTACCTTTTTATTTTTCTTCATTGGCTTTTTGCCTAAGCAGGGGGTGATGTAGCAGTTAACAAACTATTTACTATAGGCGGATCAATGCTCGGTGCCAAAGTGATTCGGCCACACTGACCAATCGGTTGGCAGGGCGCATTGATTTGAGCTGTCCCCTTAAGGACTATTTTTAGCCCTTTTGGGATCTCAGCTGCGATCGCCAGAGAGATGCCAGCAAGCGACCTATGCAGACCTCTCTCACTCACCCCTCCCACTGCTACTTGTTGACGACTGCAGTCTGATGGCAGACGACATCTTTAAACAGACATTTACACTTACTTTCTTTCTCTTCAGTCTGAGATACAATCTCACCTTTTCTAAATAAACCCTTTATTATTGTTTTGTTAAAAGCAATGTCGTTTGGCCTTTCGTTTATTTAAGTAATTATTAGGAGAGAAATGCACAACATTTCCCTCCTATACGATCACCCGGTCTCCGTACATCAACATGTCATCAATCTCTTTTTCTGTTTCATTTATGAACTTACCAAATTTTGTTTTAAATTTCATGTCCTCGAGAGCAATTGGCAGTTCTTTTACTGTATTATATAGAATGTGTTTTATGTTTATCTCGATCATTAAGGAAACAATGATTGTCTCCTCTAATGTTTCAATATTTTGGGGGTATTAATCTGGATAAACCGCCCACCTTTACGATTTGCTTTGATGATAAAAATTCTATGAAATAATAGTTTAGTAACATCATTGCCCATCTCTGTAAACGATCCACAATGTGTGTTGGTACTCATTTTTTTTTAACCGAATATTGCTAACTAGCGGGGGTACCCGGCGTTGCCCGAGTGTTTGTTTCCGGGACGGGGGGGAGTTTTAAAAAATGTTATGGTAGGTAAGTAGGAAGGATCAAACCCAGAGTTATGAGTAAAAGTAGGAAAATAAAGTGTGAAAAAAAAAAACATCTGCAACGTTAACAGTTCGGCCACCAAGAAAAGTCCATTCCAGTTGTTTAGGAAAAAAAAAAAAAAAAAAAACGACTACGGTAGGTCGGCGCGAACGTGAAAATATAATGTGAATTGTCCAGCACGCTAACCACTACGCCACAGAGCACTGCAGCTTAGTTTAGTGATTTTAAATAACTTCACATGAAAGAACTACGAAGCCAAACCGGTGTTCTCTTCTCAACTGTTCCTTGTGAACAATCCCCAAACGGTGTTAAGTGGTGGCAGGGGGAGGAGGAATTTATTAGAGAGTAAATATTTTACCACTTCCATTGATCTTAACCGATTTTGGCCGTGACTTCTCAGCAGAAAAAGTATAGAAATCTAAGATTATCGAGGAATTTGAGAAATAATTAGCCTATAACACACCTCAGATATTGTTCTGCCGTTTGTGCATATTATATTTGCATGAAATCTCTTGATTTATAATCCTATTAATGTCAAAATCAGACGGGAAAAAATGAGTTCATTTTATTTATATAGAGAAGATAATGGCCGATGGTCCGTTTGTAATATAAATTCTCTCCTGTGCAAGAATTTATGAAATATTTTATCACAAATATTATGGCTAATCCTTCCTTCCCTATTTGTGAATAGTGCTTTCCATCGTGGAGTAGCGTCCTTGAAACATTTTGGGTTCGTTTTAGTTTACTGTCATCTTCTTTCTGGAAAAAACTATTCCCAAACTAAAATTACGTGTGTTAAGGGTTGTAGTGAGTTTTTTCTATTATACTCTGTTTTTTCTAGTCGTTTTAGCTCCTATCAATGACTTCTACCAACATATAGAGTACTGGTCTTTTAGATCAGAAAACTGACATTACATTTTCTTTCAAATCGAACTTTGTCTTAACTTTATAACAAAATCCAAATACTGAAAAAATTTCTGAGAATTTTTTCTTTTAACTCCCCACCCCCAAAGGAAACATTTAAGCAAGGTTCACCTGTGGGAGCCTTTCCTAGTCTCACACAAAAACACGCGTTCACATCTCAAGCCATATTTCTTGTCATATACATACGCGTACACACATGTACACACAGGTACACACACGTAGATGTCTTCACGTTCATGTACATACACCCACATTCCCATGCATACACACACACGCTAACGTACACACATGTACGCACACATGTATGCACACATGGGCAACATCACTTCCCTTTGAAGAAAATCCACACATGCGCAAAAGACCACCGGAAACAATTATAAAAGCAAGAGCAATAAGCTGCTTCCTCCTTTTTCAACTTGCCTTCCGAGCTGAGTGGTCGACAAACCATTTGCCTCTTTTAGGGCGCGCGCGCTTCACACCATCTGCTACTATGCATGGGGCAAGAGTCATCAGACAGTACGTACACTTTGTACACTTTCTCTCTTCATGAACTGGATTGACTTTCTCTCTTTCTCTCTCTACGACAATAGACTTTCCTTCTCACCAGTAAACAGCGAGAGACACACGCCAAACTAAACACGTGCTGTACCCTTTTTCTTTCATGTGTTTCTTCACAAAATGAATCCTAGTTTGTTTAATTCAAGTAAACGCGTTGTTCGTTCCTTTCTCAAAGCAATTCATTTTTCCTTTCCCAATTCAAATCATTTCTTCTATTTTGTACGACTGGGGGATATGTATAATATATCCACCAGTCCACTACACACCCATAAATTTTAATCCGTTATTGCTAACACTTCTTGCATTTTTTTTTTTAGGTAATAGAGGTTAGACGCTTAATTTTTTTCCAAGTCTCAGCATTAATTATGGTTAAATTGGACCTAGTGTCTTTTTAGAATTTTTTTTATTGTTGTCTGTTCAGCTGTATACTGTATGATGTTTTTATTTTTTAGTTTATTTTTACCCCCTCATAAATTTTATTTTTGCTTTGCACCTACAATTTATGGGAAAATTTATGTCCTTTTAATCCATACGCATGGAATTTTTTGTTTTTAAATATTCACTTTTGATATAATAGTAATTTCCCACAGCCATAACACGGATTAATTTGAAAATAAGCTTTTTGTTA
>NW_027633908.1:0-25291 GCF_053919585.1 Euprymna scolopes
CTCTAAAAAAAAAAATCTGCCAAGCATGGAATCGTAAATAATCCTTGCTGCAATTCACCCATATTGGGGGGGGGGGCTCCAGACATGTCGTAAAGCCACTTTATGTAAAAAGCTAACAAGGACAAAAGCTGATAATTGCAAAGATATGAGCTGCCTATTAGTATTAGTCTTGAACATACCAAGGTTATAGGCAGGAGGAAAACAGTCAGCAGAACGAGAGTTTCACAAGATTGCAATTCTTGAAATGAAGCTACTGGAATAGGAAGCTGTGTTAGGATAAGGTATTAAACCAGTGAATTGATGAAGACCACTAGACAAAGGAATCAAACGAGCTAGAACAAAGGAAGTAAATATTCTCAATAATTATAAATCTTTATTTTTTATGGAAATCGCCGCAGACAATGCATGAAGCCACCTGATGTACAAAAAACTAACAAGAATGAAAGATGATATATTGTAAAGACAGGAGATGCCTATTGACCTTGGTCTTGAAAATTTCAATTTTATAATATATATATATATATATATATATATATATATATATATATATATATATTAGCATTTCAGCCCGGCGTTGCCCGGGTGTTTGGAGGTGTATGTTTAACATAAAAAAAGCGGTCAATTTTTGAAACTTTGAACCCTATTATGACCCCTTAACATTTATTGTTTTGGGCTTAAATCAAGTTAAGTTAAATCCATGTCCAAGGAACTTATATCTAAAATGCAAGTGTTTAGATCCAAAATTGTCGGAGGAGTTTGGTAGAGTTCTCAGAAGTCAAATCGTTGAACTTTGACCCTTAATCGCAAAATTTCTGTCCGAAAACCGATCACATCGATTTTCCCAAATCTCAGTACCCTGTATATCAAATTTCGAGTCTGTAGACTAAAAATTGACAGAGTTATTGCGTGGGGAAATGTACACACACACACACACACACACACACGCACACAGACACACAGACACACAGACACGTAAACTTTTATATATATATATATATATATATATATATATATATATATAAGATTGTCGATATATTTAGTTTTTTATTAGCGATTCTGTGGTATTTTTTATTTTCGCTTCCTCAACGCTTTTTAAAGGAGAAGTTATCTGCCCTTTGTTTAAATTTTAGTCGCCCCACATTTTGGGACATATTATTTGTAATTATTAATTTTTTATTTAAATATTTTTTAATAAAAAATACCACAAAATCACTCATAAAAAATAAATCACCAATCTTGCATTTAAAAAAGCAATAAAAATCATGCAGGAAAATTGACACGGTCCCGTGGTTTTGTGGTAAAACACCAGCCTACTTTTCGAGCTGTGACGAGTTCGATCCTTGTCAACATTTTTATCCTACTAAAGAAAAGTGATACTTTGAAACATGCATGTCTATGGATGACTTAATTTTATGCACGTAAAAATATTTAAATAAATATTTATATAATAAATTTTTATATATATATATATATATATATATAGTAGTAAGTTATAAAAATATATATGGCAATTAAGCTACACAGAATATTCCGCGTTTCATTCTTGTGAGAATTCGTCAGGCTTATGCAAAGAGTTGTGATTACCTCGTATTTTGATATATGCACCCGCTATTGAATTTTTAGTTAGCCAATCAGTTTCCTAGTTTCCACCACGCCCATCCTAATCAGCCAATGGGCGGGCATTTTCAGGACAAAGGTACAGTTGACCTTGGCTTCACCCCTTTCATTGTGTGTGCTTTTCATGGGGAGAGTAGATATCTAAGTAAGTTGACCTATTTTTAACCTAGGTGTAGTTATTTTTTCTTCATTTAATTTTCCTTTTTTTCCCCATTCATATGGATATATTTTATTGAATGTTAGCTTCTTTCCGGACATATTTATTTGGTAGAAGAAAAATTGTAGAGTGGAGACGTTTTATCTTACCGAATATTCATAATACCAACGTATTTAATAACATATTTACTAGATTCACCTACTATTGAGGTCCTGGATATGACCTTAAACTATATCCAGTGATGAGGCTCCAGCCTGCGGGCTTTGGGGAGTGTGGAGCCACCCTTTAATTACCATTGCTCCCAGGTCCACTCTGACCCGGAGTGGTAGTATCTGTTAGGGTCCTAACTATGGGTTGAATAGAAACCGACTTGAAAAACAAAATATATTCTATTTAAAAAAATTTCTTCAAAATCTTTGGATTCGGCATTAAATAACCTGAAAAGGGTTGATATGCCGTAAAACAAAAACAACCAACCAACCAACCAACCAACCAACCTACTATCGACCACTTCAATTCATATTCAGTTTTATTTTTACTTAGTTCCTTAACCCAATCCACTAAAACAATTGTGTTATTTTCTTATTTTATTTCCAACTTATCTTTATTTTTATTATTTATTATTATCACAATTCATATTGGATTCCCATTTTAATGATGCTATATGGTTTTGGAATCTGTCCTTAAATTGACATTCGGTTGCACCTAGGTATACCCTTTTACTATTACTCGCCTTGACTTCACATTTGTAGACAATATCCTATATGAAGCACTTACCTTTTAGTGGACATTCATTAGGGATTCTGCAGTTACATTTTTTCTCCATATTTAATTCAATTGATTCAGTTTCTCTGTTATTCCTTATTTTATTAATTTTTCTGTTATTCGAGCTTATTATTGTCTTAGACAAATTTGTTTTGGCTGAGAGTGAAAGCTGACTGTGTTTTTATTTATTATTTTCCTTAATTTATTAGCAGGGGTGACATTTTTATCTATTATTTTTAAAAAATTCTTTAGGAATATTGTTTTGTATATGTACACTAAAAGGTGGATTGAACCAAACTTGTCTTTTACGCCTATTTTTCTTATTCATAGTAGCATATTTAATATTATAAATCTGTTTCTTATTATTAATGTTATTCTTATTATATTTCTTTATTTTTTACCTTACTTTTTTTCTTTTTTATCATGTTATGTGATATTGTGTAATCAATCTTATTATCTTTCATATCAACATCGTTAATGCATTTAATGTTACCATGATAGTTAATGTTTCATTATAGTAATCTTTATTTTTATTAAATATATAGTCTTATTTTGTGATATCCTAGATATTATTTATGATATATTGGGGATAGTTGTTTTTTTTTCATACTTTTAAGATGGTTTGATTTATAATCTATATAAAATTATTAACTGGGTTAATTACTGAAACTTGGTGGAGAAGACAGGTATGGGCTGAAGTTTATATAGACACAATTAATCACTCTATATAAAACATAAGATATCAATACCTGAAAATCAAAACAAGGAAAAGAATATGCTGTTGTCATAGCCCTACTGATAACTTCTCTTTCTTGCAACCTCCTTTCCACAGAAAAGACGTTGCTGATCTCTATCATTATTTGCATAGAAAATCCTCGACTGAGCTCTAATCTGTGGTTCCTTGTAAGACATTTCATTAACTTCTTATCCTCGAGTGGCATCTGACCAGTTGTGACTATTTAATAAAAAATAAAGATGGTCACTTGTTAAAGATTAGAAATTTGTTTGCTTTTAAAAAGTAATTTTCTCTTAAGATGGAATTGCGACTTGTAACTGACTGTGACACAAACCTGAAATGGCTAACTGTTACAAACCGGACTTGTCACAACCTCGGATGCTTTGTAATACCTCACAAGCTGTCACATGTTATGATGATCTGAGCACACTTGTTACTCTCATGGTATCTCGCGTGAACAGCGGGACAGACTGATCAATTGCATTGCATCTCAGTCATTTGCATCGGCAATGAAAAGACATCAACACTTGCCTCATCCGCTTGTACATACCGGAATTGAATAAGTAAATTCTTAGTTAAAAACAATATATATATATATATAATTATTACTATAAGTATTTTTAATATTTACAGACACTAGTGTTTCATCCTTTTGGGAATCACCAGTGCAAGAAGTCACAATGACTGTCGGTCGAGGGATTCGAACCCAGCAACAAAGCCATCTCTGAGTCTATTAGCAAGGAACATACCTCTCGACCAGCGTGAACTGCAGCAAGAAGAATTTAGTTGAAATGAACATTTATGAAGCGACAATGTAATTCAAGTAAATCTAGAGTGATCAAGTTATATATGTGTATATATATATATATATATATATATATATATATATATATATATATATATATAATAACTTGATCAGTTATATATTATATATATATATATATATATAATAACTTGATCAGTTATATATTATATATATATATATATATATATATAATAACTTGATCAGTTATATATTATATATATATATATATATATATATATATATAATAACTTGATCAGTTATATATTATATATATATATATATATATAATAACTTGATCAGTTATATTATATATATATATATATATATATATATAATAACTTGATCAGTTATATATTATATATATATATATATATATATATAATATATAACTGATCAAGTTATTATATATATATACACACACACACACACACACATATATATATATATATATATATATAATAACTGATCAAGTTATTATATATATACATATATATTAATTTTATTTATACAAACATTAATGGCTACATATGTGCATACATGTTTCTGTAATCACCCACGTTGGGGGATTACATCTTCAGGCCAAGAATTACCGTCGAAAGTCGATATATATATGTATATATATATATATATACATATATATATATATGTATAATAACTGATCAAGTTATTATATATATAATAACTGATCAAGTTATTATATATATACATATATATATATATATATAACTGATCAAGTTATTATATATATACATACTAGGGTTGGATCAAATACAATTGTATTTGTATTTCAATTGTATTTAAATACAATTTTAATGTAATTGTATTTGTATTTTTAGATTTAGGAATAAATGCATTTGTATTTGTATTTGTATTTTTAGACTTAGGAGTAAAAGTATTTGTATTTGTATTTGTATTTCTGGTAACCTAAACGAAAGTATTTGCATTTCAATTGTTAAAAGTCAGTATTTGATCCAACCCTGTTCACATACATGTTGCGTATGTGTACCAGTCTACCAGCCCTGTCCACTTCCAGTCACACACGCTGCTGCTAGTTGAGTGACCATAAGTCTGTGAGTCAAGTAGCTTCAATTCAGGGTTGCCAGCTTGGCTTTTTTAAGGCCAAATTTCGCGAATTTGGCTTTTTTTGAAGCAGTTTGGCTTTCAAAGTTTTTGTTTGTTTTTTTTCAAATTTATGCTTCAAATTTGGCCTTTTTCGGATAATTTTATATAAATATTTATTAAATATGGATTATTAAAGAAAAAGTTATAATAAAGTAATTTAAACAGTTGTTTGGATGTCTAAACTTGTAGATTTAAAAAAAAAACTTTTGACCTCCCACTCCCATTCATGGATTTACACCCTCTCGCACTAAGCGAATCTCACACCTAAATGTTTAATCCGGTTTCACAGTTACTTACTAAATGTCTATATGGACCCTTTCAAAGAGTTCACAGTTGAGTATGAAACCATTTTGGGGACATTTTTTAGTGCTGGTGCCTTGTCCCTGCCAATTAGGTCACTGAGTATATTTCCTCTGAAATAATTAATTCTTGTATTTTTCGTTTGAAATTCTTTAAAAGTAGTGTTTTGAAATTAATTGAATTAATTTATTTTCAATTTATAGAAATTTGAAAACTTATAACTATAGCTATTTAAAGTTGTATTTAAAATGAATATTTTTAAGTATTCATATACTTTTTCCTGAGTAGTCCCAAAAGTTTAATTAAAAGTCAATAATTATAGATTTTCTAACTATCTTGGATTAATAGACACATTTGCCTTAATAATGACGCATAGATTGTTCTTGGAAACAAAGTCTAGTTTTAGAGTTATGACTAAAATTAAATTTATCAATATTTTAGAGATATTTTAAGTTGATACCTCTAATCCCCTGAGTAAATTTGGTCTTCTGACGACTGACATAATTCTTTTAAGAATATGATTGACAAATAGAAACTTATTTACAAATTGTACCAATAAATATGGTATGGAAAAAATGGCACTAGTAAAAATGGTAAGTAGATGTGGAGTCTAAGATAATAACCAACTACTTTTCAATTATGCTGTCATCTTAGAAATCTGTCGATTATACTCGCATGTTTACTCATTGTAAGTGTTTTCTTCATATTTCATGTGTAATACTAAATAGATTGTAACTCCAAATGGTTACTAATATCATAATCGTAAAAAAAAAACATTTATAAACATCTCTTTTATGTAATCTGTCCCCGTTGTCAATCAATGCTTACATTAAAGTGTAGTACCTGCTCTGATGACCTAACTTTATCTAGTCTGTCCTTGGTCGATGAAAGAAAAATTCTTCTAAATTGGGGTATATATTTTTGGCTATGGGAGATAAATTCTGTGCCTTTTACTTTTTAAGGCAATTTCATTTGGTTTTACAATTTTGCCAGTCAGACTTAGAGATAGAAAAAAGTTAACTACCCTAAAAAGTTATGATGGCCCGAAATGATGATAAAATGCAATGAGGACATGATATAGAGTGTAATGTAGATGTCAAATTTGGAAGGAAATATTTCTTCTTTTTTCTTCTTTTCTTCGCATATTTTCAGATTGTTTAAATCAGTTATTGTATTTTTATTTGTATTTTGAGATTGAGGAATAAAAGTATTTGTATTTGTATTTGTATTTTTAGCGTTAGTATTTGTATTTGTATTTTTAGAGTTAGGAATAAAAGTATTTGTATTTGTATTTTTAGCGTTAGTATTTGTATTTGTATTTTTAGAGTTAGGAATAAAAGTATTTGTATTTGTATTTGTATTTTTAGAGTTAGGAATAAAAGTATTTGTATTTGTATTTGTATTTCTGGTAACCTTAACGAAAGTATTTGTATTTGTATTTCAATTGTTAAAAGTCAGTATTTGATCCAACCCTGATACATACATATATATATATATATATATATATATATATAACTGATCAAGTTATTATATATATATATATATATATATATATATATATATATATATATATATATATATATATATATATATAATAACTTGATCACTCTAGATTTACTTGAATTACATTGTCGCTTCATAAATGCAAAATCTGATCCCTCTTTTTGCTAAATCCTACCCTGTGATGAGAAGGAAAGTATTTCTTCGAAACTCCGCAGATTAAGGACTATCCACTTATTTAATGTTTCCTTTTCAAATTAAATATGTTTTTAACTCTTTTTCAAAGTGTTTTTAACATGTTTTATTAAATATTTGCTGTTATATATATATATATATATATATATATATATATATATATATATATATATATATATATATATATATATATATATATAGTAAGTTATAAAATATATATGGCGATTAAGCTACACTGAATATTCCGCGTTTCATCCACTCTAGGATTGTTCAGGCTTACTAACTAGCTCTACCTACGTATTGAGCACTGTTGAAGTAAATACTTAAAGTTTAAACATAAATTTATACTTTCGTATATTAATTTTATGTGAGTAAATGAAGTAGTTATATATATATATATATATATATATATATATGGTAAGTTATGAAAATATATATGGCAATTTAAGCTACACAGAATATACCGCATTTTATCGCGCATTTTTATATACACTCATGGTATTGAGTTCTCTAGTTTGTTAATCAGCTTCTTAGTTGTAACTACGCCAATCCTAATCAGCCAATGGTCGGGCACTTACAGGACAAAGGTACATGACAAAATATAAAACTAACACAAAGGACAAAAATATAACTATTAGAAATAATAATAATAATAATAATAATAATAATAATAAACCAATACCCCCCTCCAAAACAACAACAACAACAACAACAACAACAACAACAACAACAACAACAACAACAACAACAACAACAACAACCCTAATAGAAATAAAATAAAAATACTAATAATAAACAAAATAAATGCTGCCCACTTTAAAATAAATGTCCAACCAAAAGCATAGTTTACCAGGCCACAATATTTACTAAAGAAAACCCGAATAACAAGAAATTTTACATAGATATGACATCCTTAGATTTCAAAACCAGATATTATGACCATAAAAGTACGCTCACTAACAAAAAAACAAAGAATGAAAACCAATGCTAAGAACCCAAAGAAATGGACGTTTGCCGATAGTCGAATAGAAAATGGTAAGACAAACAAGTACATGACCTAAACGATCCATGTAGATTATGCCTGAATGAAAAAGTCGCTATCCTATTAATTAAAGAACTCCAACATCTATTAAACTATAAGAGAGAAATACTGAACAACTGTGTACACAGGATAAACTTTATTCTAGGATAGTGAGACATACATAATTTTAAAATTGACAATAACAATAAAAATAAATATATAAAATAAAATAAAATAAAATAAAGAAAAAATATAATAGACATCTATCTAATAAATAATTTTATAAATAAAACTAACATAACATTCGAAATATAAACCAAAACACAAAATGACATATCTAACTACACCTAGGTTGAAAGTAGGTCAGCTTCCTACACACAAAAGATATCTACCCTTCTCATAAAAACACAAAGAGAAAGGGTAAACCTGAGGCCAACTGTACCTAGGATGAGCGTGGTGGAAACTAGGAAACTGATTGGCTAACTAGAAAACTCAATACCATGAGTGTATATAAAAAATGTGCGATAACCACAACTTTTCACATAAGCCTGACGAATTCTCACGAGTATAAAACTCGGAATATTATGTGTAGCTTAAATTGACATATATTTTCATAACTTACTACCTAATTCTAGCTATATATTGAGCACTGTTGAAGTAAATACTGAAAATTTATGCATAAAATTATATCTTATATTAATTTATGTGATTCACTTTGGAAGCATAACCTTTAAAGCCAATCAAGGCACAACTAAGCGATGATTTGAGAACGTCTGTTTGTTTAATTATAATGTCTCTTGTATCAAACGTGTTTCCTTGCATGTCCATAGTATAGCAAACGAGGAGTAGGGGCTTCAATGTAGTTGACTCAGTAGAAAATGATGTCTCGGAGTGTAAAAAAATATGTCAAGTACATTTTTTTTCGATTTTTATTCTTTCATGGATTATATTAACCCCTACTTGGATGGGAAAATGAAAACAGAGCGTCCCACTCTCCCCTCAACTGAATTCTACCAGTATCATTTTGGTCGGTACTGTAAAAAAAAAAAAAGAGGGAAAGAAAGGCTAAAATGGCGACACCCAGTTGGTTTTTTGATTAACGGTCACATGAGCGATGCAAACTATCGTCATTTATATGCAAATGAAACAGGTAAGTAAAAATGAGCCGGGGACGGGTTAAAGGGAAAAGAGGCAAAATGGGGAAAAATTGTTATTATATTTGGCAGCAACAACCGTCAAGTGAACTGGATAATAAATGGAAATCGAATGATGTTGTGTATATGACTCAACACAGTCCCGAACAATTCCGTCTACACACTCCTACATGGTCCCAAACAATTTCGTCCATGCAACCCGACATAATCCCAAACAACTCCATCGATTCAAAACCGAACACCTCCATCGAATCGACACAACACAATCTCGGACGACTCTGTTGATTCAAACCTGAACACCTAGTCAATTTGACAAGACATAATCCCAAACAACTCCATCGATTCAAAACCGAACACCTCCATCGAATCGACACAACACAATCTCGGACGACTCTGTTGATTCAAACCTGAAGACCTAGTCAATTTGACAAGACATAATCCCAAACAACTCCATCGATTCAAAACCGAACACCTCCATTGAATCGACACAACACAATCTCGGACGACTCTGTTGATTCAAACCTGAACACCTAGTCAATTTGACAAGACATAATCCCAAACAACTCCATCGATTCAAAACCGAACACCTCCATTGAATCGACACAACACAATCTCGGACGACTCTGTTGATTCAAACCTGAACACCTAATCAATTTGACAAAACATGATCCCGAACAACTCCGTTAAAACTACTCAACACGAAATGTTACCATAGCAATCTCAGAAGTTACTTTCCGAATTACTTTGGTATTGACTTTTTATAGCCCTTGGACGAACTCATGATTTTGTCTGTAAGTCTTGAGCGCTTCCACACATGCTCGTCACATGCATGGGCGAATGGTGGCTTTATAATAATGCAGGTTACTGTCGAGTGTGAGTAATTTTCTAACACAATAAAGGAAGTCCATCTTTTTGCAGCAGCCTTGGCAATGTCTTCATAGGAATGTGTTGTGGCTCAGAACAGTCACTAAGGAATACACAGACACAGAGATGGGTTAAAACCAAGTATTTGTATTGAGAACAGAATCGAATCATCAGAGTACAACTGTCGTAGCACTTAACGCCAACTATGAAGTACACACACCACCACCACCACCGCTGCAAGAGTCAGCACCTCTCGTCTATTTATACAGTGATGTGACAGCGTTTGGAGCTTGGTTGATAGCGCAGGATTTCTTAGGTGTGAAACTTTTTTTGAACCCTGTCTAAGAGGGAGAGACTAGTGGTTGTTGCTCACATATGGTAATAACTACACTGAAGTAATGTCAGGAAAGAGGTAATCTTCAATCCAGATCGACGGCTTGATAGATACAGTTTTCTGAGTGCTTTAATTGTATTCCATTTAATTACGAAAAAAAAAAAAAAAAAAAAAAAAAACGACGAAGGAGAGAAAAAAAAACTGAAAGACACAAAGAAAATTCTAAAACAAATGCCAATTTCAGAGACGCCATTTTTTTAATAGCAAATTCATTTCATAGTCATGCAAGTGTTTCGTGTGGTTGATGGCTCAATGCGAGTTGAAGACTTTATGAATGGTTGAGCAGACAGCTCAAGGAATTGGTTCCTATCGAACATCCACCTGTAAGCGTCACGAGTAACGTGATGGCCGATATAGCAGCAAAGATAATTGGAAGCCAGCAGACTTAATGGATGGGTGTGGTCGAAGAAGTCAATCACAACAATCGATTGACAGTGATCGAATTGGAAGACTGTGCATACGAACCATGCGCCACCGACCCTCTCAGAGTAATAACTGCATTAAAACTGTTATTTGTCCCCACTCTCTGTTCGCTCCTCTTTCGCTATATATATATATATATATATATATATATATATATATATATATATATATTGTTTACAGATTTTAGATGGGACAAGTCATTGGTACTGTCGGTTTCAAACCTGATAATTAGGAGCGTTTTAGATACCCATATCTAGCTCTTGTCAGCCAATACTCATCTCTCTCTCTCTCTCTCTCTCTTTCTCTCTCTCTCTGTCTCTCTCTCTCTCTATATATATATATATACATTTAGTAGAAATGGTAATTAATAAAAACTGAAGAAAGTGCTCAATACTCTTGTAGAGCAAATATGCGTTTTATTTTTTATTACCGTATCTTTCTGTTAACAGAAAGATACGGTAATAAAGAGGAGGTGTATAGAAGAACTTGAAAAGATAGAGGTATAAAGAAGAACGTGAAAAAGAGGAAGTACAAGGTTCCTTCAATAAGTTTCCAGACATTTTTTTGTACAAGTATTTAAAATTGTCGTAGACGCTTGAAAATTCAGTATGTTATTGCTATACCTCTTATTTGCCCCATTTTAATATTGATGTGAGGTACCTTTACTAGTAGATATAGTGGCGAGAATATATTGTTGAGATATAGAGAAAACAGGAAGTGCTGCAGACAAAGGTTTTCACTCAAAGGTTTTCATTCAAACACAGCCGCTATGTAACAATTACATGATCCAATAGCCTTTAATCCTAATCACGGTTTGACCCGAGAAAATTCTAGTCTAATTTATTTGATTCTATTTAAGATCGAGCATTCAAGTAAAAAGTTGATCCAAGTTTTGCCTAAATCTTGAAGTCTTGCTAGCTAAGAGATACTATATTTCTCATCGGAACTCACATGGTTTCATAACCTTCCATCTAGGATCATTTCTGACCTTTAAGATGTGTCTTAAACGATTTCATTCAAATATGGTCGTTACGTAACTACGCTATGACCCAGACTATTTTCACTCAGATTGTGAGCGGCTGCCTTTCAATTGAGAACAGCGCCTCAGACACGTCTTTTTAGATAATAGCAGGGTTAAAAGTGTTACCTATCTATCTATCTATCTATCTATCTATCTATCTATCTATGGTAATCTCCAAAAATACCGTTAGGGCTTACAACATGGCCGCCAGAAGAGTCACGTGATCCGGTTGATCCAAAACATGAATCGTGCAAATGGCGGAATTTTTGACACCCCCAACAAAAAAACTGCGAATAAAATATATAAAACTCGTAATTTCTGTTTTTAAAGTGGGTTGTCAATTTTCTTTATGAAATATACTTCCAAAATAAACTATTACAGTCGTTTAAAACATAATAGAAGTATTATTTTTTATTTTTTAAAAACAATGTTTACAAAATGTCTACGAACGCCATTTGCACGATTCATGTTTTGGATCAACCGGATCACGTGACTCTTCTGGCGGCCATGTTGTAAGCCCTAACGATATTTTTGGAGATTACCCTATCTATCTATCTATCTATCTATCTATCTATCTATCTATCCAGTTATAAGTAGACAACACCAGTGATTTTGCTAGGCTAAGAATAGCAATATTGTTTAGGTAAAATAACTTTAACTGAAAGTTAATTATGTAAATAGTTAAGTGATATGTTCATAGATTTAGCTGTAGTTAGCTATAGACATAAGGATTTAGAAATCCAAAATAATAATTGATAAGCGACACTGTTCACACCACATTTAGATAGGTGACCGGAGGTCACGTTAAGGAGACGTGTCCTTTAATCGGCTACGTCACCGGAACTGACAGGTCAAAAAGATTAGAGCAGGAAGTTTGGATTTTGTCACCAAGAAAGCCGGGAAGACAGGCTAGAGGAACTAAGCATGTAGATACGTAGCAGACTCCAGTGAAATACAGAGACATCCGAAATAAATGTATTTTTTTTTTACACAGGCATCACCACATTATCAAGGCCCAGAGGCCACTCAAGGATAAGGGTTAAATAGTGTACAGTAGAAATTGGAAAATATAGTAATCATTAGTAATGAAAATTCGGTAAATTTGTTAACTTATATGAAACGGCTCATCAAGAACTTGTTTACGTTAGACTTGAACACAACCATATTGTAGTCAGCTGGAAAGCAGGAAAACGGAAGACAATTCCGCAGGCGTGCAGTTCTAAAAAAGAAGCTTTGTTCATGGAATCTACGTTTAGGTTTAGGCACAGAAAAAGAGTGGGGGGAATTATTGATAGTGTTTTCAGCTAGACGAGTGTTTCTTGTGAAAGTTTGGCGAGGGGGGGGTTATATATATATGCGTATAACTATATGACCCAGACTACTTTTAATTCATATAACGGATTGACCCGATGAAACTGTAGTCTACTTTATTTGATTCGATCAGGGATTGATCATTCAAGTAAATGAATGGTCAAAGTTTTGTGTTTCTTAAATACAGGAAACAAGCATCAATGTTTGATTTGAACAGCAAAACTAACTCACGTAATCATTGTATCGCGTCGTTAAATTCAATTTTGCACACCGAACAAAGCATAATTGATTTCGCTTGACTGGGGAAAAGATGCCGGTCTGAGCAGATGCTTAGAAAAGAAAAAGAAAAAGAAAAATGATGTTCATTAATATCGCCGAGTCAGCTCAAGTAGGCTCAAAATAACTCAGTTTAACATTATTATTATTTTTTTAAATTAGATCTGAGGTTATTAAAAACCAGTCAGTAGCCTGAATCCAACCATCCGTGAGATTTCAACCAGCCATCCACAGACCGTTTCGACTAGGTCATTATTATGAAAAAGAAAAAAAAAAAAGTTCAGAAATATGTAAGGGTATAAGAAGGCCACAGCAATGTAGGAAACCGGGGTTTGAAGTTATGTAACGTATGAACAAGATTAGAAAAACGAACGCAGGTCGTGTTATTTTTTTTATATTCGGATATCTATTTTAAAAAAACAATCAGAAATAAAAATCAGTGGATATGGACTTACTATTTGAAACGACTGGGATGCTAAAAGCTTTTAATATTCCGAGAATATCATTTCTTTTTTAAAAAGAAAGAATCAAAAAAAAAAAAAAAAAAAAGATCGTAAAAAAGCCTAATTATTTTTTTAACTATTGCGTTATTTGATGCACAATGTTTCCGTCTGTATTATTATTATTATTATTATTATTATTATTATTATTATTATTATTATTATTATTATTATTATTTTTATTTTTTTTTTTTTATTTATTTATTATTTTTTTTTTTAATTTTTTTTTTTTTTTATTTATTTATTTTTTTTTTTAAATTTTATTTTTAATTTTTTTTTATTTATTTATTTTTTTTCCAGTCGTATTTTCTATATTTATTAATTAATTAATTTATTATTGGGTTTATTTTTAACGAATGAGAAAATCAGTTAGTATTTTATTTGGGCTGGAAGTAAAAGTGGGCAAAAAGTGTATTTTCAAAATTATCTCTATATAAAGTTATGTATGTATATCTGTATGTATGTATATATGTATGTTTATATGTATGTATGTAAGTATATATGTATGTTTGTATTTATGTATGTATGTATGTATGTATATATGTATGTTTGTATTTATGTATGTATGTATGTTTGTTTGTTTGTATGCATGTATGTATGTATGTATATATATATGTATGTATGCATATATGTATGTATGTATGTATGTATGTATGTATGTATATGTGTCAGGTCATGTCATATGCTACTTGTACCATGTAACCCAGTACTACCTGCCTCATGGTCGAGTCACCGGCGACTAAACTGGTTCCCCCACCAGACTTGTTTGGTGAGGAGGGCAGCTAGTCTCCCTGAAGGATTAAAAACAAGACCTTCCAAAGGGCGAATGAACTCTTTTCTGGGTCAACGGCCAACTAGCACCGTGTATATTTGTGTGTGTGTATATGTGTATTGGGGTGGAGAGGCCTCCTGTAAGCTGTGGTGAAGGCAACCTTTCTAGGAGAAGCAAATTTGTGATTTAAAAAACCATAAAGCGGGAGACCAGTACCCGCATTAAGCTGGTCTGCAGTTTAATTTGTTGCTGACTATCTTGCTCTTGCTTGTTGCTGGATCTCAACATTTTGAACCGAGAGAGAGACTTAGCTGTCGTACAAAGCTAAGACTCTGTAACATCATCTTTGTATTGATACTCCCTCAGGCATTTGGGCTCATGGATTTTAAATGTCCGAGGGAGTGGCACTCGTCTGACAAGACGTTGCAATCATTATTATTATGTATATTTCTATGTAAATTTGCACCGGTGCATGACTACTGTATCGACTCGCCCTTCAAGCAATCCAAACATTGCATTCAGGTTGTTAACAAAGCGAGAAGTATCCTATACTCATACGACGTTCTTTCTGCAAACTCTCTCATGATATATTTCTCTCTCTTTATGTCTCTCTCGTCAGACTACTGAGAGAATATGATGTTCAGACCTCTGCTCCATCTCTAATACGTGATATCCAGCATTTGCGCATACAAATAACATATTTAATCGACTTATACTAAGTTCCAATTTTATTTTCAATTATTACCCCTGTAGACCAAAAATGAACAGAGGAGTTTGGTAGAGACTGTTCCACAAGCACGCAGATAAGCTCACTTCTCTCTGTCTCTCTCTCTGTCTCTCTGTGTGTCTATCTCTCTTTCTCTCTCTCTCTCTCTCTCTCTCTCTCTCTCTCTCTCTATATATATATATATATATATATATATATATATATATATATATATTATTACTTCAATGTGCATCCGTATGTTTAGCAAGTGGTGAAACAAATTGCAAACGTATGAACTTAGGATCTCTCTCCTCTCAACCCAGATGACAGTTTGTATTCAATAAATCGTTTACAATAATTGTTGTGATATTAAATAATTTCGAAAGGGTTGATATGGTATAAAATCAGACAAACGTTTTTGACGAAATAATTGCATAATTTTGTTGCATTTTGTTTCAAGCGGACCTTTCGATTTAATAGTGAGTTGTTCTTAGCCTTTGAGCCAGGATCAAAGTGTAGTATCTGTTCTTCAGGTGCTGCACTACACTTTTTTTTGATCTCGATTAATGGAGGAGAAATTCATGACTGATACAATTTTTATTTTTGTTACTGATCAGAGTGCCCCCTTCTGGGCAGCTGGGTTCCCCCCCCCCCATTAAAAACCGATCTCATGTCTAACTCTGCCCTCGTGGGGAGGCAAGTAAACAAAACAAAAATAAATAGTGATGGATCCACCTTGGCAGAATAAATCTGTTAAAAGACAGAAAGCGTAAGTATTTCACATATTTATCTAACCCTAAACCTAACCCTAACCCTAACCATAAACCCAAACCTAAACCTAACCGTAAACCTAAACCTAACTTTAGCCAAACCCATAGAAGGTCGACTCATCAATCCATTGACACATTACATTCCGGTTGTTAACAAAGCAAGGAGTATTCTATTTCTCATACAACATTCTTTCTGCAAATTCACTCCTGAAATATGTCTCTCGTCGTCAGACCACTGAAAGTGTCTGGTGTTCAGGTCTCCATGTCTAATACGTGATATCCGGCATCCGGCGAGAGTTTCAAGAATGGTTACTCGAATGGTGCAGGGTATATCGAATCTTATGAAAGGATTTAAAAAACATAGTAAAAACATTGTGTTTTGTTGGCAATCTTCCGTTTCAGGAGATCATGGTGTAGTAGTGGAGCTACACAGCCTGGGCAGGGTGATATGGGAGGATAGCTGTTGCCTGTGCAGCAGTGCCCTCCCGCTGCAATGCCAGAGAGTCCAAGAGAAAGACAGGGTCAATACAGCTTGGCGCTACCTGTGCCACTGGAGTTGCTGGTGATGACAATATAAAGTCAGGATGCCTTAGGGACTCCGTTTCCGGATTTTCTGTTGAGGTTTACTCCTTTCGCTTTTCTCCTGATGGGGTAGTCCTGCAAGGCAGCAGTGGTTTTGAATCAGAGTTGTATTCTCCTAGGTGAACTACCATCTAAAGTTGATGAGTCTCACCTGCCTGAAGTGACTGGTTTTAAGCCATCAGTGAACCGCCTTTGCCTCTTCTTCCAGGTTCGATGGGCTTAGTAGCTAAACCACATGAGAAAACAAAAATGTTGGACGGTTGACTATTTAGGGAGAGGGGGGTTATTTTCACTACCACCCTCGGTTGTAACAACCTTTTTTTTATTTATTTTTTTTTTACATAGTACGTCACCACTTATCAAGGCCGATAGGTCACTCAAGGATAAGGGTTAAAGAGTGTACAGTAGTCAAAAAGACAATATAGTAATCGATAGTAATGGTAGTTCGGTAAATTTGTTAACTTAGGTGGAACGGCTCATCAGAAACTTGTTCACATTGGACTTGAAGACAACCATGTTATAGAAAGCTGGAAAACAGGAAAACGGAATACAATTCCACAGGCGTGCAGTTCTAAGAAAGAAGCTTTGATCATGGAATCTACGTTTAGGTTTAGGTACAGATAAAGAGTGGGGAAAATTATTGATAATGTTTTCAGCTAGTCTAGTGTTTCTTGTGAAAGTTTGGCGAGGGGGGACCATAGATTGAAGCTCAGTTGAACACTTTCCATGAAAATAACGATAAAGCAGAGACAAACTCGCAACATCTCTTCTGTGAGACAGAGGTTGCAGCGAAGAGAAAAGGACATCTCCCACCAGGCCACGAAGTCTATTTTGAACCCTATCAAGGCAGGACAAGTCTTTTCTAGCAGCTCCTGCCCATATGTGGCAACAGTACTCCATCCTTGGACGTATCTGACTCTTATATAGATAGAGAATTGCATCAGCAGTGAGATATCTACTGGGTCGATAGAAGGATCCGACCATTTTTCCAGCGGCCTTGGCAACAGATTTGATGTACGTATTCCATTTAAGATCAGGAGTAAAGGTCAAGCCCAGAAGCCTGTCAAAACTTGAGGCCTTCCCAAGACGAGAGCCATTCATTTTAATTGATGCCAGATGGGGATCAGAACGTTGATGATGTAAAGATAGAAGCTTGGTTTTAGATGCATTAAAAGTAACCAGCCATTCCTTTCCCCATTGTACAACGTGATCAAGATCAGAGGAGAGAGAATCGGAGAGAACTTAGTCGTTTACTGTCTTAGATGTGCTACCATAGATGGTAGTGTCATCAGCAAAAATGTCTACGAATGATGTAAGGATGTGATTTGGAAGATCATTAATGTAGATCAGGAAAAGAGTTGGGCCCAGGATCGACCCCTGAGGGACTCCAGCATTTATACTGTGAGCTTCTGATTTTTGCCCATCAACTACTACTCTTATGAACCTATCAGAAAGAAATGATTTAATAATTGTGAAGACATTTCCACCAATACCATAGCTGGAGATCTTGTGAAGTAAACCTTTATGCCATACCCTATCAAAGGCCTTTGATATGTCAAGAGCAATTGCCCTAGAAAGGTTGCCTCTGTCGAGAGATTCGCTAATCCTATGAGATATAACTGTAAGCACATCTGCTGTAGATCTAGCAGAACGGAAACCATATTGTGTTTCACTAAGAAGGTTATTTTTGCTGAGATGGTTAATTACTTCTGTATTTAACACAGATTCCAGCAACTTACTCATGACGCACAGGAGACTTATTGGTCTGTACTGAGAGGGGGATGAACGATCACCTGAATTCTTAAATACAGGGCATACTGATGAGATTTTCCAGGGTGATGGGAAGCAATTCTCCTTAAGACAACGTTTAAACAGTTTTGTAAGTATGGGTGCTAGTTCTGGTTGAAGTTTTTTGAGTACTATAATTGGAATATCGTCAGGGCCGGTTGCTTTACTGGAATCAAGGTTTTTGATTAGCTTGGCAACATCACATACAGATATACGTATATCACATAGTGTGTTTTCTGACACAGGAGGAAATATTGGGGGTTGGCGGCCTTGGTCACAAAGGGTAGAATTAGCTGCAAAGTTCTTGGCAAAGAGTTTGGCTTTGTCTGATTCTGACGAGATTAACTCAGGTCCATTGAAAACAATAAAGTACTTGGTAAAATTTAATTGTAGTTTACAGTCTTCTGGAGGCTGCATATTAAATCCCCAGTGAAATATATATCATCCACAATTAAAATTACACAAATCTAATTTTCCTTATATTAGAATTAAATAGTCAAAATCAAACACTAATAGTTAAATGGGATATTATAAAAGTACCAACGCCTGTCAATCTTTGAATACACCTTGTTATTTATGTCTCAATGAAAAATAACATATAATTAGATTTGAAGATAGATGTAAGCGTTTAATTTAAAAAAAAACATAAAACATCAATAAATTGCATGCATTACTAGATCACACCTTAAATTCAATATCTAATAAACTAAATTCAATTAAAGAGAATTGTTGATGATAGTTTTAATAAGAAACACCAGTTTGTATTATCTTTATAATTCGGACACCTGTTTTAATCTTGAGTTATTCTCACAACGTTTCGGCCGATGTCACCTCCAACCTTCTTTAGGTGTATCTTGTTGAACTCGGAATCCTTCTGTTGAATTCAGGAATCTACACGAAACCTCAAACGGGGCAGCATGTTCTCGTTCCGTCAGCCATGATTGGGTAGAAGTCTTAAATAATCCGCAATTGTATTTTGAGTACCGCCCATAATGAGGATTGAACCTTCAACTTCCACAAGAGTATAACTTTACTGAATTTATGAAGTACGTTATCTACTATGCCATGGCTGACGAAACGATAGCATGTTACACTATTCAATTAAATCAAGGGTCTCGTTCAAAATTCCTTACAGATTTCCCGAGTTCGTCAGAAAGATTCCTATGTTCAACAAGATACACCTAAAAAAGGTCAGAGGTTACATCGTCTGAAACGTTATGAGAATAACACTTAAGATTAGAACAGTAGTCCGAATTATACAGATAATACAAACTGTCGTTTCTTATTAAAATCATCATCAATAATTCTTTTTTATAAAAATACTCGAAAAATAAAATGTTACCCAACGAGTCAGCCACTGAGCTTGGGATGGATTGCTTGGATCAATAAAAAGACCAAATCAAACAAAATGTTTTAGTATTTTTTTAAGTGTTTATTTAAGTGTTTTTAAATGTTTTAAAGTATTTTAAGTGTTTTAAAATGGTTTTCAATTGTTTAAGTGTTTTTGTATAGGGTTTTAAAGTGTTTTTAAGCCTTTTCTCTCAAGTGTTTTAAAAGTGGTTTTGAAATGGTTTTAAGTGTTTTGTAAAGTGTTTTATAAAGTGTTTTAAAGTGTTGTTTAAGTTTTTTTTCTTAAGTGTTTTTAAGTGTTTTTAATCGTTTTTAAGTGTTTTTTCTCAAGTGTTTTAATTGTTTTTCAAGTGTTTTAAGTACTGTGTTTCGAATGTTTTTGAAGTGTTTTTTTACAAGTGTTTTTTTACAAGTGTTTTAAGTGTTTTAAAGTGTTTCGTAAAGTGTTTCAAAAGTGTTTTTAAATGTTTTTAAAGTGTTTATTTTTTAAGTGTTTTTAAATACTTCTTAAGTGTTTTTTTTTAGTGATTTCATTTTTCATTTCTTTATGTACTGGGACAGCTTCGGAACCGATGCATAATTATGCAAATCTGGATTGCTTGTCAAGCCGAATTGAAAAGAACCAACATCAAAATCCAAATAATGATGAAAAACTGAGGAAGTTAAAGAGATTAATGTTGAAAGATTGAAAGAGATCATGATTTTAAGTGAGGGCCAGATCATGCCACCTCACATCCTCGAAAATCGGCTTGATAGTCAACACCAAAGTGTACTTGGACGTGCTGAAGAGTGTGGTGACTTCCTGGTGCAATCAGGTGGCCGCTGGCAGACCCTGGGTGTGGAAGCAGGACTCGGCGCTGGCTCTCAAATCCAAAGAGACCTTGGTTTGGTTTCAAAAGCCTTCTCTCACTGCTCCCCCTGACCTGAACCCGCTGGACGACTCTCATTTTGGCTTTTCCTACAATTTTGAGGACTTCCACTGAACCTCAACCGAAACGAAAACCTAGAAAACGATTCACAAAAAATGCAATCATTTGACGTCTCGTGTTGCTCTATAACCATGTTTCCCGGAGAGATGCACTTTGAAAAAAAAGTTTTATACAGGATGTCCCAAAATGATCTGATATATTTGTAGATAAAAACAATTAAATAACAATTAAATAAAGAAAATATTATTTTCATTTTTAAAAATGTACGCAGAATATCAGTTTATTAAAATTAGGTAAAACCCCATTTCCTATCTGTATTTATGCATTTGTTTAAAGGAAATGTTCTCGAATCTTTTAATTTCCTTGCGTGGTGATACTGATTGGCTCGCAAGATCGCCTGATCTAAACCCCTGCGGCTTTTTTGCTTGTGGGGATATTTGAAGTCAAATGTATTGTAGAGGACTAGAGTATATAAATCCTAATCCCGTTACAAAATAAAATAATGAAACGAATGGAATGAAGTAAAAAATGTCGTTTATTTTCTGTTTAAAATAAAAATGGGTTAGGTGTAACACGTGTTCATTCAGGCGTTGACGACTACATGCGTGGAAAAGAAAGAAATGAAGTCAAGGGCGAGAAATGGCCGTCTCCGCACGTAGAAAGGATAATAGCAAGGGAGTGTTTGCCTAAGCAAAACCGTGCGTTCATGATAGCAGTCGTCCACGTGGAAAAGTCTTCAAACCAAGAGCTATGGACGCCGAACTTGCCTGGTTGACGAAACCAGGCGAAAGGGAAGAAAGAGGAAGGTGAATAGTGTCGTGGACTTTTATATCGGGGTGAGTGTTCTGACTGCGCATGTCTAGAATTCCTTTTAGGGGAAGTGACGTTTCGCATGTGTGCGTACTTGTGCGCGTATGTGTGCGTACATGTGTATACATTAGCGTGTGTGTTTGTGTGTGTACGTGAATGTGAGTGTATATACGTGAACGTGAATATATGTACGTGTCTGTGCGTATGTGCGTGCATACATGTGTGTGTATGAGGATGTGTATATGCGTGCGTGTGTGTGTGTGTGCGTACATGTGGGTGTGTATATGTGAGGGAAAACATGTTCGAACAGTATTCAACCACCGCCCTCGATTTCTTGAAGAATTAAAACGAGCTATGCGCTCTGAAATTGTTGCCACCCGAAATGATCTATTGAGTTATTGAAAACTTTCGTGAATGTCTACAATCGTGTGTTATCGCTTATGAGAAACATTTGGCCGATTTAATATTCAAGACTGTGTGAAACAAAATTGCATTCTACGTATATTTAAAAAAAATATATATTAAATTTTTTATTTATTTATTTATATGTTTTTTAATTTATTTATTTATTTATTTATTTATTTTTTACCAACAAATGTGTCCTATCATTATGGGACACCCCGTATATAAGATTTACAGAAAATAGTCACTTTTGAACACTGGTTGAAATGGAGAGGCCTCATAATTTATCTACGAAAAGTTGCAGATAAAAATATACTTGCGTTGAAAGATGTCTAGAATACGTGCTTGACATTTAATAAAACTATTTTGAATTCTGTTTTCAAATGCGTGTCAGGTTCAAATGCTTAATTATAACAATTACATCACTTATCCTGGAGAGAGAACAATTACGAGCAAGTCATTAACTCGTAGTGTTGCTATTACATATTTGTTGTTTTCGGTTCTAACTCATGTCACGTGATTACTTCCTGGCGAGTTATTTTACTTTTTATTACTGTAATTTCCTCACCTTAAATTCTCATATCATGGATTCTCTATTCTCATCTATTTATAAAACTCACTATGTCTGTCTGTCCATCTCCATATTTTCAAACTCTATCTCTTCTGAAACTAAAAGTCGTAGAGCGGTGCTAGAGGCCGCAAATGATTGGATTTTTTATGGACCGTTTTTTATGGGTCTTTAACCGGTTAAAATAATTTTTAAGGGGGTCAAAAATCGTTATACATTTTGTACATTTATCTTAGTTTATTTTTAATCAATTCATATACGTGTCACGTTGGTACAGTGGTACCGACACCAGCTTTAAACGATACAGTTTTGTTTTCGGTTTCGATTCTAGCTTATGGCACCCAAATATTTTTTTTTTACTTTTGAAATCACGGCTATATAATAATATATACGAAATCTGGACAAATTAAAATATCATATTTTAGCGTATTTAAGGAACGAGTAAAGCCCCCCCCCTCCCCCGCTAATCTAACATATGAGCTTATCTTACTGGATTTTACAATTCAGACCTACATAGCATTTAAGCTGACATATCAATACTTGATTTAAACTAGCCTAGATTTTTTTCATTCTATTCCATTATTGGCATGAATATATTTTATTTTGCAGCAGTTTTTTCTTTAAAAATGCTTATTTCGACTTTCATGTGCCATTTTTATTTGAGACAAAAACGATCCTAGTTGGGAAACTATAAAAAAAACACACTCTTCATTGATCCCTGTGTGTGTGTGTGTGTGTGCGTGCGTGTGTGTGTGTACGTGCGTGCGCGTGTGTGTGAAACAGCACTAACCCTATTCGGGTTTAACTGTCTTCCTCCAAAGGAAGAAGTTCCATGGGAGTATGAAATTCACAAGCGGTCCCCAGTCGCATGTATATCCCCGTTAGGGGAGATGACGACATTAGGTTTTTGCAACTCTTGCAGAGAGGTGTCGACGTCCTCCTACATACAACGCCTGGAATTCCCAAATTGGTCAGCCATTTTAGTGATGACCAGGCTTAATGTTGCTTAACTTCTGAGAGGAACCAGCGTGCCGTTTATTAATCCCTATTAATCCCTCACAAAGCATCAAACGGATGCCATAATACCTAGTTCGCTGCACCTTATCAAAACATGGGTAGAAATCAGAAACTCATCATATTGATTATGAGACTGACGTGCTACTGCGCTACCGAGACAATTATGGTCTTCTAGGGAAAATTAGATCATATGGTATCACTGGAAGAATACACAATATAATTAAATTCGTCTTAAGTAAGAGGAAAATCCAGGTTGTCCTCGACGTTCGTACATCTAAACAATATGATATAAATGCGGGAGTACCCCAGGGGTCTATCCTTGGACCTTTATTGTTCCTGATATTCATAAATGACCTCCCTGATAAAATTGTTTCAGAAATGGGTATATTTGCCGATGACACCACCCTCTATAACAGGCATGAGGGGAAAACAAATGAACACATATCTAAGGAAATGGCAGAATCATTAGAGGATGACCTCCAATCTTAGTGGAATGGGGACAAAAATCGATGGTCACATTCAATGCTGCCAAGACTAAGCTTCTTTCCTTCAATAACTACAAGAAACCTTTTCTACCACCAATAGCAATGGCTAAGAATACACTGCCTGAAAGTACTTCCTTTAAACTCCTCAGCCTAACGTTTACAGGGAACATGAACTGGAATATATACATTGAGAGCATTGCCAAGGCTGCTGCAAAGAAGGTGGGCTCTCTCTACCGTACCAGAAAATTATGTACGCCTGAAAGTATCCTGTACCTCTATAAGGCCACCATTCACCCATGTATGGAGTATTGCTGTCACATTTGGGCTGGTGCATCTGCTGCTTATCTCTCACTCCTGGACAGGGTTCAAAAGAGAGTCGCCAACCTGATTGGTCCTGAACTGTCATCTAAGCTTCAGCCTCTGTCCCATTGACGAGATGTTGCATCCCTCCACCTGTTCTACAAATACTTTAATGGTGGCTGCTCTGATGAACTGCAAGCACTTGTACCTCCTCGACGTGATTACCCGCAACGAACCCGACAAGAAGCTAAATCCCACCCCTTTACAGTAGAGATCTTTAGGTGTAAGAAAGCCTTTTACTCCAATAGTTTCTTCCCCAGAACTGCAAGTCTTTGGAACTCCCTTCCGGGATACTGCTTTCCCAACTGTACTGATATGCAGAAGTTCAAGTGTAATGTGAACAAACATCTTGCTACTCATCTCCCTTCATAATGCCCCCGCAAATTGTCCCCGATAGTAGCCCCTATTTCAAAGTGGCAATGTGTCTTGTTTGGGGTGAAGCTTGAATAAAAAAAATATTAACGGTGACGTCCCTCAAGGTTTCATCCTCGGCCCAGCTCTCTTCCTAATCTTCATCAATGATCTCCCAAAATCACATTCTTAAATCATTCATAGACGTCTATGCAGACAGCACCACAATCTACGGCAACA
>NW_027633909.1:0-24978 GCF_053919585.1 Euprymna scolopes
AAACTATTGGTTGTGTGAATGAGGAAACCCACTCTCCACCAATTCATCCTTCACTTCCAAAAGAATGTAGATCCAGCCCTCACCTTTCAGTTGATTTTCATCGCTGAAAGATACTTCCGCCAATGCAGTGTTGATTTTATACTTAACCAGTTTCTTCACAATGATACTAGTTTGCTGCTTAGAGTTTTCAACTTTTTGTGGTCAAGGAGTGTTTGTGCATTCCAAATAGCTATCATTAGCCTGTTTTATTTTCTTTTACTGGTGTAAACAGTCACAGTTTAATATGCATTTTTTTTTTTAGGTCACCTTTTCATGACCCTTCTCAGGTGAACTGTGCTACCCTCAAAAGAGCTGCTGAAGTATGTTGCTGTTCACTTAATAGTGCAATAATTGTAGATGGGTTATGAGCTGTAAGTGTTAAGCTGGGATTGTTTCGTTTTTTTTTTTTTCTTTAACCACGATTGAACTTAATAACTGTATGCGTAAATGGCTATGTCATGCGCTTGTAATACAATGTGTTTTCCCTTTCTAAAATCTATCAGTGGTAAGCTGAAAAAAAGACTGTAGAATTGATAGAAAATATACGTGTGTGTGTGTACATTTATGAGAATAGTTGATTGCACTAACATTTAGTAAGAGTTTTGTAACAGAATAAATAAACCATGTAAGTATTCCAATGTCTCTTTAGTCTGCAATCTATATTTATGTTTAATTTGCAAGAAATCAATTCTTTTGGAGGTTACCATATATTTTCCACCATACACAAAAAAAGAAAGAAAAAATTGCTTGCTCCTTATGACATAAAAGATTTTGTTTGCATAGCAATTTGCACAAGTGCACTGGTGTATTGCTAATGCAACGATCGCTTTTTTTGACAAACATCTATCAATTGGAACATGTTATATGGAAGGAAATACGCTTTGGTTATTTTGTTTTATGGCATATCAACCTTTTTGGGATTATGGAGATCCACAGTTTTATTCATCATGGTGACTGTTTTAACAATCAAAAACAAAAATTAATCTTAGAAAGTTATAACAGTTAGATAAAAGAATGATTGAGTCAAATTGAACAATGCATAATTCAACAATCAATGTATTTAATAGAATGACTAATCAACAGCATGCAAGAAAATTCCTTAAAAAAAAAAAAATAGTAAATAAAAAATTGAAACGGAAACCAAAGTATGAGGGGGAGGGGACATGCCAAATTAAAAAAATGTCACATGACCCAAATCTAACATACAAGATGATCATCCTTTTAACCTCTTGGTGATTTCTATATTTATTTCCTTTCTTTAATGATCTACCAATTCTTTTTTTCTGTTACTTATTACCATTCTACATTCCTAGCTCTTATATGTCAGTATAAGTAGGTGGCTAAGACACCTTGTACTTATAACAATCTTCTTGAACACTTATAAAAAAAATATAACCTGATAGGTCCTAAACTGTCAGCAAAGCTTCAACCTCTGTCCCATTGACGAAATGTTGCATTCCTCTGCCTGTTTTACAAGTATTTTAATGGTGAATGCTCCAACAAACTATAAGCACTTGTACCCCTTCGACGTAAATACCCCCAACAAACCCAACAAGCAGCTTAAATCCCACCCCTTTACAGTAGAGATCCCTAGATGTAAGAAAGTCTTCTACTCTAATAGTTTCTTCCCCAGAACTGCTAGACTTTGGAACTCCCTTCAGAGTTCCTGCTTTCCCAACTGTACTGGCATGCAGAAGTTCAAGAGTAATGTGAACAGACATCTTGCTACTCAACTCCCTACATAGTATTCCTCCAACTTATGCCCCCGATAGTAGCCCCTACATTAAAGTGGCATTGTTCCTTATTTGGGGTGAAAAAAAAATCCTCCATATGCCTTGATGTAATCTTTATCTTCTTTCGATTGTATTTTATCTACATACAGAAATAGTGTGCTGACTTTTCAAGACCACGCCTGACCTTGTGTTGAACATCTGGAGGAGGCAAATAATATACATAATGCAACTTATAAAGAGAACTTTTAAGCTGAATATTATTAACAATAACTTTTAGTTAGAGTATAAAATGAAATAAGGATTGACTTGCCTACGATGGAGTATTGTCGACACATCTGGAGAAGTGATGCTCAGAGCATACTTTCCAAAGTATGAAACCTATTTCAAAATCTAGTGGATGACGTCCTTTTCTCTTCCCTAAAGTCTCTTTCTCACAGAAGAAAAGTTGCTAGTCTTCCTCTACTCCATTGTGATTTTCATGATAGGTGCTTGTCTGATCTCAAATCTATGATTCTCCTGTAAAACATTTACAAAACCTCATCTAGCTATAACCACTGTAAATAATTTTAGTTTATTCTTATGTGTACCTTAAATTAAATAAATCTTCTAGGAACATTTTTATGTCTTTTTTCAGTTTCATTAGTGTATTTAAAGGTTTTTACAAGCAATGATATAAGCACACTTTCCCATTTAAAAATTCAAATATATCAGATTTGCATCAAATTCGATTCATAGTCATTGGACATTAAATAAAATTCCCTGAATTTCAATTTCTAAATACTCCTTAAGCTTTAAATGACAGACATTTCCTAGAAACTAAATCATGTAATAGATTTTGATCAAAATTGGAATGAAGATTCTAAACATAAGGTTTAGTAGCATATTTTGATTTTATAATCTTTGTAAAGGGACATGAAAGTGGTGCAAAACTATTCTGTTTGAGCGGGGTATTAATTTTACTCATCCTTGGGCAAGTATTCTTCTAATTTTATAATATAGATAAGTACATTATAATGCATATCCACATAAAATATTGGTGTGCTATAATTTTCAAAGAATACAGTTACTCCACTGATTTTTGGAAGTGGACTAAGTAATGATGCCTTAAAATCACAAAAATCCAGAAATGTAAATTCATAGATAATTCCATTATTTACATAATTGGCCAAAACATTTTTTTTATTATTTATTTCTTTGGCAAAATCTGCTTTTATTATTTTATTTTTAGTTTTTAATTTCCTTTGTACAAGCACTCTTAACATTTACACAAAACACTTAACAGATAAATGAACCTCATACACAAGCTGTGTGGCATGTAGGACAGCTCCGGCCTTACAGAGACCATCCCATGTTAATATTGGACAGAAAATAATGGATAAGCTTCATTAAATGTTAGTTCTTTGTACTAGCCATAGTGGCGTCAGCATGTCATGTAGGTGTGGATTTTGAACTGAATGTGTGAAAAGGTTTTCAGCACCAAGAAAGAATTAAAAAACAGATTTGAAAAGAAGGTTACAGAAAGTGATGACAGTTGGTTAACCCCCTCCCCAAACAAAGAAATGTCCAGAAATGTGAGGTAGTTGAAAATGAAAAGAAGAGACAAATATCCCCTCTAAAACCCAACTGCTAAGGTGAGATCCCTCTATTGAGCTAAAAAAAAAAAAAGAAAAGATTTTTTTAAAAATAAAAATAAAATAAAATAAAAAACTTCCTTATCAGCATCCTAGGTCTCTATAAAACCACCATTCGCCCATACATAGAGTATTGTTGCCACATTTCGGCTAGTATACTATCCACAGAGTTCCTTCCCTCTAATCTAATAGGTCCCAAACTGTCTATCATATAAGAAATTCTGCAGAAATAAGTAGGCTCCTTATTGGTCGGTTTGACCGCCCACAATTTTGTTTGGGCCTATCAAATTGACTATTGTTATTAACTGCAGAGGCATATTCTTGGCGCTAGTTTTCACAAACACAACAGGTCAAATGGACGTAAGAAGAGTCACTCGAGGCATGTAGCCTCAAAACCCCTTTATCTCATTGAGACGTATTAATGCCCTAACATGGGGCGAAATGTTATCATTTGCAAACACTAATGCCCTTATGTTGGGTGAAATATTGTATTCTTAGCACACTGTTATGCTCTACGATTGATTGACTTTCTTCATTACTTATATAATGTCTTTCCGAGACAAATTTAAGGTCTACATTTTGATCTGCCCTTTGTCCACCATTCGGATGGTTATTTACAGTGAACTCCATGACTACCAGACTCGCAGCATTCATTCTTGGAAGGCATCACTTAACTCATCGACTTGTTGCAACTATTCTTCGAACAGCGGGAAGTTTTGAATCCTGCAAACGCGAAGATAAACCATGAACTACTACACTTACAGGTGTTTCAGCTCTGTTTCAGCAGGAAGTTAAAGATGGCACATCTTTTGCAATTTGGATCGTTTTGGTTTTAATAAAATTTACATTGAAGTTTAAAGGTTAGCCTGTTGTGATATCTGTTTGCTTTCTTTCATTCTGCCTAACGTAATGTACTTGCAATAAACCTTATCCTTGAGTGGCTTCCGGGCCTTGATAAGTGGTGATCACTGTGTAAAAAAAAAAAAAAAAAAAAAAAAAAGAGATAGTATCTCACAATCAAGCTTCACTACTACAAACGTTGCAGACCTGTGCTTGTTTTACAAGTACTTCAATGAAATGTGCTCCAACAAAGTCCTTGATCTTATGCGTCCTCAAAATAATTACTTCCAATTAACCTTACAATCAGCAAAATCCCACCCCTTCATTGTTGAATAGCTTTTCTATTTCCTGACTGAATATGCAGAAATTGAAATATGTGAACAAATATTTTGCTGTACAAATTCGCATAGATGATACTCCATATAACTATGGCCTCTAATTCAGAGTAGCCACTTACATCTCCGTGACAATATGCTTTGTTTGAGATGAACAAAAGTAAAAAACAAGTTTGTTTTTTTTTCTTCTTTAAGATGCATTTTCATATTTTATTTCACTATTCTACAGACAATCATATATAAGCTCACAATGAAAGAACAGTTTTACGTCAAATTGATTTACAGAATTTTGCAAAGTTTTATTGATTTTCACAATTCATGCATATTGAAATTCGCACTAAAAGAGTTATACAAATTCTTACCAAGAATTGTTTTTTACCATTAGATATAAAAATTCTAACACTAAATTTGATAAATTCAAATTTTCAAAACGTATATCACAAATTTGTTGGGTTTTTTTTCATTTCATTAAATCTTAAAGAATTTTTAAGAAAAGAGAAACATTTTGTGAAGTTTATAAAATAGGATATATAAGCAAAGAAAAGGGGCCAACATTCTTATGACAGTTATGTGTGTATTGGTCTAATGTGAAGAGTGGATGAAACAAGATGATATATCTGTGTATATCTTTTATACATGTAAAAAGGAATGCTAATATGATTGTTAATAGAATTGATATCTTAATTAAAAAGTTCAAATTTGATACAATTGTAATATTTTTCAAGGAATTCGATCACACCATCCAGATTCTTCTTAGATTCCATCTTATCTATAGTTGTAATAGTATTTATTCTGGTTGAGTTGAGTCTGTTTCTTCCCTGGGCTGCACCAAGTTCTGAACTGTAGCAGCTCAAGCCCAGTGGTCCTGAGCAAGGCTTCAAAAGATGGTTAGGTACTTGATATTCCATCACCCAAGATCGACGACCACTTGTTGACCCAAAAGCGCAACCAAGTCCTCCCTAATGATTATTGCTCACATTCTCAGCTCTCCACTAATATGCTTGAGCCATCCATGCAGAGACACAGGGAGGATTATGTCACAAATTCATTCCCCCATTGGGTAATGAGCCAATTCCATTTGAGAATCACTAATGTCCAATTAACGATTCAAAGTATTGCTTGCAAGAAATGCAATTAAAAACAAAGATTTTGATTGTGCTGTGTCTGACAATGGCAGATTTGCCTCTGCTACTGCTTACGCCCTTGTATTTCTGCACAGTCTAATAATTGATAGAAACCATCTGCTACATGTAAAACAGGTGAGAACATCTACAAAGAATGTAGATCCAGTTTTGATATATCTCTACTGATAGATTTTTGTTTCAGTGATTATTCAAGGCTGCATCAAGCTTATATATTCCTTGTTAACAAATCTATAGCCAGGTGTAATACTGAGCTAAATGTCTTCCTACTGTCTTGGATTAAAACCAAACTTCCTTTTTATAGAGACCTTTGAAGTAATGTGTGTATGTCAAGCCTCCAGCCAAGCTGTACAGTAAGCACTTTTTCTGCATACAAACATGGATGCAGTGTGTCTGGATGGAGATTATATAAAGATATAAAATTTATTCTTGGAAAGTTTCAAATTACAGGTTAGAGTTGAGTAGTCCTATGGGTACCACATTACTCTTTGATCATTTTGAATAATGTTGGAGAAGGAAGATGAGTTTTCTGATAATGCTGTACAAGATGTCTTAGACAGCCACACAGGTGGGTAACAACTCATCAGGTAAAGATATGGCACACTCTACAGCCCCCCCCCCTCAAATTATTTTGAATGTTCCCCTATGATACCCTACTTCCTCCAATTATTTTCCAAGCCATAAAAGATAGCTAATATTACACCAGCCAGTCTGATCTTCTCTATACAAATTTATCTTGATCAAAACACAAAAAATGTTTTTCCTCATAATGTATAAACTTATAAACCTACATATTCTGCTAAACCTTTTATGAAAGTAAATATTTTAGATATGTTTTGCTCTGATGAGTAGTTGGCATTTAGAAATTAATTGCATAATGTATTTTCATAAGAAATATATTATTCATAGTCACTATATTGTGTATGCTTCTCTCACGCACACAAAGACTAAAATGTGATTCATTCGGCTATCCATTGAACTGTTTAGATTATCCAAGTTGGAAAAGGCAAGTTTACAAAATCTGATGAATCGTTTTTAAATAAAGACAAAATTAGACTCTTTTTGAATAGTATTAATACTTGTGCTGATATTCCCTATTAATTATGATGAATTATTTTAGTCACATTTTATTAGATTTATTATTTGTTTATCAACAAAAAATAATTACGATACTGATGGATCACGGGTTACTTCGCTATTAAAATATGATCAGTAAATGGATTTATCTTATATTTAAAAGATTTGCAAGTGTTATTTTGGAGTTTTGCTTCTCCTAGACAAATTGCTCTACCATAACTTGAGTCTGGACTACTCTACTATTGAGAGGATGAGAGACAAATTCATATCTTTCTAAGATATTAGTGCCTACCTCTATAAGAGCCAAATATGTCCTAAAATGGAGTACTGTTGTCACATGTGGGGAGGAGTTGCTCAGAGCATAATTTACTGCTTTGAAAGGATTCAAGACCAATTTCAAAACCTGGGAGAAGATGTCCTTTTTTCCTCCCTGTAACCTTTTTATCATAGAAGAGACGTTGTGAATTTATCTCTGCTCTATCATTATTTTCATGGCAAGTGTTCATCTGAGCTTCAATCTATGGTTCCCCCCCCCCACTGCATGACATTCACAACACTCATCTAGCTACAACCAATAAACAATTTCCCTCCACTATCTGTGCCTAAATCTAAACGCAAATCCTATGAATAAAGCTTTTTTCCTAGAACTGCCACCGGTACTGCAGTTCTGCTTTCCACTTAACTACAACATGATCGTTTTCAAGTTAGATGTAAAGAAGTTCTTGTTTAGCTATTCCTTTAAATAATAAAACTCTACCCAATTTCCACCACTACTGATCATTGTACTGTTATCTCACTGACCGCCTTACACTCATTAACCCTTATCCTCAAGTGGCCTTCAGGCTTTGATAAGCGGTGACTCCCTTGTAAAAAAAAAAAAAAAATATCCATAGCACTGGAAGAACTAGATCACATCACATCATTAAACATTGGCTTCTCAGTATGTGTGCAAAAAGTCTCCACCAAACTCCACTCTCAGCATTTGGTCTAGAGTTGAAATTTGATATATAGGGTATTTGGACCTGTAGTACACTTTCAAATTTGGTATTTAGCCAGAAAAAGTTGTTCCTAAGAGGTCAAAATTAATAGCAAAACAATTGACTTTGGCAGAAGTAGTTGACTAAATGTGTTTGCATGCACAAATCTATATTCCAGGTTAAACAATTTTATTTTTTAAATATTTATGTGTACGAGCGTGACTCAGATGCTAAAGAACGAGGCTGAAGAATTGTATATTTTGATTTCAATTCTAACCAAGTGAGTTTTTCTTCTTTTTTTTTTTTAAATCGCTACTATATATTGGATATAAAATAATCAATAGAGAATTTACTTTATAATAAGAAATACGAAATCTGCATAAATTTATAAAAGAACTGTGTGTGCAAGAGAGTTCGTTCGTTGGGTACAATAGAAGAGTTTTGGTTCTATAATAATACCAAATCTCTATAAAATAAAATATAGTTAAGCTTATTTTATTACCGGGCTACGCCGGGTGACCTGCTAGTATTCATTCATAAAATATTCAATAATATACAAATCCAATAGGTTGAGGAAAATCATGTGGAGTTAAAGGGTGTTTCTGAAATAATCATATTAGTTCAAGAATGGAAATGTCCTAAAACATTATGAAACAGCTTTTGTAGAATATATATAATTCTGCTTGTCACTCCCTCAGATAAGATGACTGTAATATTGTCAATAAGCATTCACCAAATCAAAAGAATGTAATTCATCCAAACTTAGAAGCTGTATTCATACTGCTACTGCACTATGTAGATGTGTAAACAAAAAGAAGACAGCATCTGATTTTTTCTAAGTTAATAAAAATGTTAATCAAAATTTGTAGAAGAAAAATCTTTAAAACAATAGAACAAAGTTTCATAAATTCAATGAATTTGGTTTTATGAACTGAAATATTATTTTGAAAATATGGTTACAAATAGCTTTTTTTTTTCTTTTTTTTTTTTTTTTAAAAAAAAAGAAAACCGTGATTATTTTATGGTTGGGAATTTGTTTTACCGATTGACTATTTTCATGCTATACAGTAGAACCCCGGAATACGGCATTAATCCGTTCTGGGGGTTGGGATCGTAAGGTGAAATCGCCGTATGGCAGGGCCTAAGCAAAATTTTATACAGTGCATATTAAAAATTAGTAACAAAATATAGTACAGTATATAACATGTATATAATCAAATAACATTATAAATAACACTGTAAGGTGAGGCAAATATCGTAACCAGCAGCCAGAAAACATGGTATTCCACTTCGTAACCTGACCAAACCGTATCCTAGGGCCACCATATCCTGGAGTTCTGTATTCACGAGTATTTTGCCCGATGTAACCTCTAGGTTTCAAGTAGATCTTTTCGAACTTGGAAAATTTTATGTTGGACATAGGAACTTGTATGAAATTTCTAAGTGAACCTTTTATTTAATTCCTGGTGGTAGATTGTTCTCATTCAGTCGGATATAATCAGGTAGAAGTGTAATTTCTACTTCTACTCGGTTATGACTAACTGAATAAGAATAATCTTTGCTAGTGAACTAAAAGGGTTCTGTTTTAAATTCTGTTAGAGTTCTCAAATTCAACAAGAATATTTCTAAGTTTAAAAAGATGTACCTGAAGAAAGTGGGGTGGAGGAGTTTACATTGTGGATGTGGCATTCAAGATAAAAATAATAGTCCAAATAATAGATAAATATTTCCGGTTTTAGAATTTTGGAGATTAAGATTCAGGATTTGTATTTATGATTGGACTAGTGTTCTCATCTTGAATGTTATTTCACAATATTTCAGCAGATATCTTAGAATTAAGTGAAACTAACCTTCACTCCTCCATTCCCTCTACCCACTTTAACATACCTGGTTATCTCCCACTCTGCCGTAAGGACTCGGACAGACATATGCATGGGCTTGGAGTCTATATTTGTAACACCCTCCCCCTGACTAGAGAAATAAAACTAGAAACAGACGACCAGGCCTTTATGTGCTTCAGACTAAATATGCAACATAATATTAGCTACTTGTATTTTCTCTACCGCTCTCCCTCAACCCAGGACTGTACCCTAATAAACAAAGTCTCTGACAGCATAGATATAGCACTCTCCCTTGATACTAGCGCACAAGTACATGTATTTGGGGACTTCAATGTCCACCACAGTAACTGGCTAGGATTCTCTAATTACACAGATGTAGCTGGTAGCACAACACATAGCGTCTCTATATCCCATTCCCTATCTCAGACGGTTACATTTCCGACACATTTCCCAGACCAGCAAGATCAACATGCCTCAGTTCTGGATCTCTTTCTGACAACGGTTTCTGATGATTGTACAACAAATGCTCACAGCCCACTCGGGAATGCTAATCACGCTGTGATAATGATAGAAATCACCCTAAATTCCTGCCCTAAAACTGAAGACCCACTACTCAAAACAACGAGGTATTACAAAAAGGCTGACTGGGAAGCCATCAGGGAACTCATCAGAGATGCCCCATGGCAAAATATCTTTTCTTTTCCAGTGGAACAGTGTGCAAATGAGACCACTGAATGGTTCAAAACTGCAATTGAAGCACATGTTCCCGCACGGAAATTCTATAGCAAGCCCCACTCTCCTCAATGGTTTACTTCTGCTTGTGCAGCTGCCATTTGTCAAAGGCAGCATGCGTTCTGCAGATTCAACCGACATAAGTCCAGCTCAAACAAACAGAAGTATATAGAAGCTAGAAATAATTGTAAGAGAGTGATAGCGACAGCTAAGACAGATTACTCTGAAACCACCAGAAAACGCATCGAAGCACAGAAATTAGGAACCCATGATTTTTGTAAAATCTACAACAGCGTAGTAAATAATGGGCAGTCAACAATTCCCCCACTATGAAACAATTATGAGGTTGCTTGCCAGTCGGTTTGCCTCAAACCACACTGGACCCAGCACACTACTCCATCACTATCCTTTGCAGACAGACACCACACTAGACGATTTGAAAATCACCCCTTCTCAGGTACATGGTCTTATAAAAAACCTTGACACCTCAAAAGCATGTGGACCAGATCTCATCCCGGCTGTGCTATTAAAAAAATGCTCTGCCGAGGTTGCTCCAGTTCTCTATAAACTTTACAATAAATACCTTAACGAATCTTGCTTTCCCGACTGCTGGAAAACCGCTTCTGTGATACCAGAATTCTGGTGAAAGAACTGACCCACTAAATTATCACCCCATTAGCCTCCTCCTGCTTTTCGCCAAAATATTTGAGTTCTTAGTTAATCAAGCCCTAGTCCAGCACCTAACAGCTGCTAAACTCCTGACTGACAAACAATATGGATTCAGGCAAGCCCGTTCAACAGCAGATATCTTAACTGTAGTCTCTGAACGTATATACCGTTCATTGGACAAAACAGGGGAGAGCAGAGCTGTAGCCCTTGATATATCTAAGGCTTTTGACAGGGTATGGCATGATGGTCTTCTAAGGAAAATTAGGTCATATGGAATCACTGGAAGAATACATAATGTAATTAAATCTTTAAGTAAGAGAAAAATCAAAGTTGTCCTCGACGGTCGTACATCTAAACAATATGACATAAATGCGGGAGTACCTCAGGGGTCTATCCTTTGACCTATATTATTCCTGATATTCATAAATGACCTCCCTGATAAAATTGTTTCGGAGATGACACCACTCTCTATAACAGATATGAGGAGAAAACAAATGAACACATATCCAAGGAAATGGCAGAAACACTAGTGGATGACCTCCAATCCGTAGTGGAATGGGGACAAAAATGGATGGTCACATTCAATGCTGCTAAGACTAAGCGTGTTTTCTTCAATAACTACAAGAAACCTTCTCTACCACCAATAACAATGGCCAAGAATACATTGTCTGAAAGTACTTTTAAACTCCTCGGCCTAACATTTATAGGGAATATGAACTGGAATGGATACATTGAGAGCATTGCTGCTGCAAAGAAGGTTGGCTCCCTTTACCATGCTAGAAAACTACTTATGCCTGAAAGTATCCTGTACCTCTATAAGGCCACCATTCGCCCTATGTATGGAGTACTGTTGTCACATCTGGGCTGGTGCATCTGCTGCTTGTCTCTCGCTCCTGGACAGGGTTCAAAAGAGAGTCGCCAACCTGATAGGTCCTGAACTGTCATCTAGGCTTCAGCCTCTGTCCCATCGACGAGATATTGCATCCCTCTGTCTGTTCTACAAAGACTTTAATGGTGAATGCTCTGATGAACTGAAAACACTTGTACCGCCTCGACGTAACTACCCCCGACAAACATGACAGACCACTAAGTCTCACCCGTTTACAGTAGAGATCCCTAGATGCAAGAAAGCCTTTTACTCCAATAGTTTCTTCCTCAGAACTGCAAGTCTTTGGAACTTTCTTCAGGGATTCTGCTTTCCCAACTGTACTGATATGCAGAAGTTCAAGTGTAATGTGAACAAACATCTTTCTACTCATCTCCCTTCATAATGTATCTGCAAATTATGTCCCTGATAGTAGCCCCCTGCTTCAAAGTGGCACTGTGCCTTGTTTGGGGTGAAAATTTAATTAAAAAAAAAAAAAAAAAAAGATGTAATCTCCCACCTTTAGGTGTATTATGTTGAACTCAAGAATCTGAAAGTATCACCATGGATTAAATAAAGGATTCTATTTGAACTTCCATACAGATTCCAGAATTCAACAAGCACCTAAACAAAAGGTTGGAGATTACAGCAGTCAAAATGTTGAAAATAAAGTCCAAGATGAAAAGTTTGAATAATCTAAAAATACAAATTATGAATATTCTACTTGCACTTTTGCTATTAAATAAAACTATCATGACTTTTCTTTTTTTTTTTTTTTTTTTTTTTTTTTACATTTTATAGCATTTGGAATTTTCCAAAATATTTCAAAAAAAAAAAAAAAAAAAAAAAAATTGAAACCCAATAACTTCCATCATGGAGTCTGACTAGTTAATCCATATTTAAAATAGTCTACAGCATTCATGATTCTTTAATCCATCTATGAATTCCAACCAACATGAAAAAGTTAAATCCAAAATGACTACAAAGTCAACATGTTGCGTTCAGAAAAAAAAGAAACATTGAGCACAAGAGAATGAATTGCTAATGGAGACCAATTTGTTCTATTTTTATTTTGCTTTTTTCTATTAAAAAAAGGTAGTGCTTAGAGTAAAAGACAAGAACAAGTTCATTCTTAAGATGTGTCTATTTACTGATGAAAATGCTATTTCAAACTTAAGTGTGACAGACAGATGATTAAACAGATTTATAAGAAAGTAAAACGAAATTCAAAGTTTCTAACATTTTGAAATCTTTGTAGAGTCCAACGTTGCATTTATACAGAAATATTGAAATTTGCTTTGTGAAAAGTAAATAATTTCAATAATAACCTTACACCCACCTGATTCTTAAAGTAAATCTTTTCAACCTCATGGAATGTATTGATTTATGAATAAAACTAAGTGTTTTATAGTTATCTGTAATTATATAACATGTGTTACCGAATAATAAATCCCACAATACTAATAAATTCAAAGCCTGAATGTAATATTATATATTTACATTTAATTTATTTGACTACATTGAATAAAGATACTGAAAAATAGTTTACGACAAGTCTAGGTCTGCTTGATAGAATCCTGAACGAATTCAACATTTATATTCCTTTAATTAATAAAAATTTCAATTAAATGAAAAAAATATATATACACAGTATAACACCGGGATACGGCATTAAAATTAGTAACAAAATACAGTACAGTATATAATACACATATACATAATCAAATAACATTATAAATAACACCGTAAGGCAAGGTAAATACTGTAACCAGTGTCTGGAATACACATTGTATTCCATATAGTAAACTGAAAAAAAAAAAAAAAATTTTTTAACGTATCCTAGGAACACCATATCCCGGGGTTCTATTGTATATATATGTGGAAACTGAAAAGATAGAAACCAAAATTATTTACAGATTCATAGTTTCATTTCTATTGCCAAACTTTCTCAAAAAGATTGATCTGAAGAAATAATATATAATATTTGAAAATATATTGTGTTTATGATGTGAAAAGAATTTTTTTTCAAAAGAAACTGATGTTAGAATTCAAAAACTGGTGCAATTATGACGTGAAAAACATGTTTGTTCTCTTTTCAAATGAACCATAACCGTTATAGTTAAAAATGTGTGATGCGTTAAAGAAACGGAATATGATTTTCTTTTTTTTTTATATTTGTTTTGAATTTTAATGTTGACGTTATGTACAAAGTTTTGTTGGAAATGTGCTGTAAAATAGCCTGGATCTAAATTCAAATTCTGTTCATTTAATATGAGTTTGTGATTAAAGGAGATAAATTGTAGAAGTCATTACATTTTTTAAATGTTTTAGAGTTTATAAGGAGTCTAGCATAAAAGAATCTTCATGTTATAATACATGAGAGAATTGTGCATTCAGGGACTATCACTCTGGCTCAGAGTAGACATGACCATAATATTGACACACACCCAAAACCTTCCAAATTGGAGCCTCACCACCAGGTGTAGTTTAAAGACTGGGTTGAGGTAGACAGAGTTTGGGTAGTTGATAATGTTGGGAAGTGGAGCAGGCAGGGAAAAAGGTTAATAAAAGGTAGAAAAGGCTAGGAAAAATGGATTTGGAATAAGGATGCATTGTACTAGAGACCAATTTGGCATATTTAACAAATAGTTTAATATCTTAAAGAAAAAAAAAATGAATTTTAATTATCAATAACTTATATAGTTTCATGACATGTACAAATGTGGGAGTTATTCCTTGTTGCTTGTTTGCTGGTATTAATTAAAGAAAGTGACATTTAGTTTCTACGCCACCTGTTTCTAGTTTTAATTAAGAGAATAATGTGCAAAATCCATGTGCTAATAAATATTCTCAATCGGCCGAACTCGCGTTCTCATTTTTTAACCACAATGTTAGTGTAATATGTTATTAATACCATTAAAAATAACATCAGTAACTTGAGTAAAGAAGCATTTGAAGATATAAACTACCAGTTAAAATAAACAACTTACTACAAAGTGTGTTAGAAGTGTTAATACTATTAAAAATGACTAAAACATTCAGCTAAAATGTGACCAATTTAAGACAGACAAAGAGAAAGAGGGACGGACAGACAACCCAAGAGGAAAGTCAATTAACCCAATTGTATATTCTGTAAAAGAAACTAAAAATAAACTAAATTGATTAAAGATTTAGTGTTTGTTTTTTTGTTTTTGCTATTTCCTCCCAACAAAAACTGTGCCAAAACAAATCTGTACTTTTTGGTGTGCTATTTTAAGAACCATATAAGTAGGTTTGACACCTACATTTACAAGGAACAGCACAGATATGCACAAAGTACATACAAATACACACAAAACAGATAGGAGAGCATAATGAAATCGTAGACCTATGTCAAAGATGAAGATTGCTGACAAAAGATGTCTTGTTACAGATAACAACTTAATGGTATTCTGGAAAAATAGCAGGAGATATGAAAGTGTAAAAAAGAGGTATAATGGGTTACCTCTATACAGAAAATTTAACTATCGACATTTCTTGATACTATTTGAACATTTAAAATGTGGGCAGAAGTATGAGTAGTTCCAGCAAGTTAAAAGCAGAAGTGTGTGAGTGTGTGTCTTTTTTTTTTTTTTGTCTATAACTGTCACGTATGCATAGACCAGCATTATTGTATAATACAACACAGTACTTAACAACTCAGTTTGAACCAAGGGTGAATTGTGGTACCAACTCACAATCAATATGTACCCCTCCTCCTCTGTGGAAGATGGGGTATTTACAGCATTCAAAACTTATATTTTCATTGAACTTTAGCTGGTAACTTTCAAAGTGGGAGTTCAAATAGATATCTAAAGAGGCCTTTCACACTATCACTTCTCATTCATAACGGCACAGCCACACAAGACCTGCTCTCCCCACCCACATTATTCAATATACAACAAAGAGCCAACTTAAAAGAACCAAAATTACAAACTCCAGACTCTCACAATCATTAACAAATGAAGGTGTAGAAATTCCTTAGTTAATTAAAAGGAAAGAAGTTTTTATCTAATCATAGTATCTATTCTGATTCCCCAACTCTGGTTGAAAGGATTTCAAGTACCAGGCCATGTTCAAAGCGTTTTTGCCCAGCTGTCAATATACTAAATAAAAGATGCCCCGAGAGAATGATTCATGAAAATCAGGAAGCCGTAGATGTAAAACTAAACTAAGATTTATTGGAAATAGCGTTTGCAACTTTGGAATCTTATGAAGACTGTGTCAGAGATTCTACTCACATGGATATTTAGTTAGATAGACTAAGATTTTTTTTAGGTGTCACTCCACCTATATTAAAAGGGAAAATTAAGAATTGATGACAGGAAATAAAAATAATACACAAATATATAACAAGCCAGAAATTAGTAAAATGCAAATTTTCTATCAAAGAATTTCATGCCACCATCAACAGGTGACATGATATATAAACTTTGAGGTTTAGAAAAGCATTATCCTCTGAAACTCAAAGAATTGTTATGCTATAAAACGATTTTTATAAGAAATAATTGGATGAAAAAGGATGCTATGTAGATCAACAATAATTATTATATAAATTACAACTAAAAGGAATTACGTGGAAAACTGAAGGTTTACTAGTCGATGTTGATAATATCTATTTGATTTTAACCTTGGTATTGTCTGCTCAAAATGCAGTGGCAAATAATTCTGAAATAAAATAGAAAACCTTATTTATGATATTTATGAAACCTAAGTTTTTCTTTTGCTTGATTCTCATATAGCAAACCAAGTGTTTTTTTTGTTTTTTTAATTAAAATGCGCTTTATGCCATTTATCTCAGTCTGGAATACTTCCTATGATTGGTAATGCCATGAAACTGCAGTAAAATGTTAAGATCAGCACATTTTAGTATGATTTATAGATATCAGATAAAATATTAAGCTCCTGATTTGTCCAAGATTTGTTGTCTTATTCGGTCATTTCAATTTGCAGATGCTAATTTTCTTTCTTATATATCACACACACACACACACACACACACACACACACACACACACACACACACACACACACACACTATGGAGAACAGAATAAAAAAAAAAAGTAATCAATAGATGTAACAAATTATGACAACGGAGGGGGGCATAAAAAGAATTGAGGGTAGGGTAGGGGGTAATCAGGTGCCATCAGCCTGAAGCGAAATCAAAAGCAAAAAAGAAAAGAAAAAAGAAAAAAAGAAAAGAAAAAAAGGAAAAAGAAAGAAAAAAGGAAAAAAAGAAAAAAGAAAAAAGGAAAAAAAGAAAAATTACGAGTGCTGGTCACGAACTCGCATAACTGATGTTAGTAAACGAACCTCTTTACCGATATAGCTACAAGCTACAATTACGTAGATTTCACAAAATCGCAAATTATACTTATTTTAGATGAAAGAAGGTATCAATGATCGGCGCATGCGCGGTTAATGTTCCTATTTACAATGCCTCCCCACGGGACAGAGTTAGACACCAGGGTCGTTTTTTAACGTGGAGAAAAGGAACAAAAATTAAAATTGTCTCAGTCGTGAAGGATTTCTCCTTCACTGACAGCACTCTGCAGTTCGTCAGCTTCTTTTTTGTTATTAATGTTTTTGGCGTTGGTCTTAGCGTCTGAAATTGTCGTACGAATTAAAGTTTTAAACTGTTAAAAAAAAATGAAAATGAAAGAAAGTTTGTTTTGTCTTTTGTTTTAATTAAAAGAATCTTAATTGAATTGGAATTTCTGTTTCTTTTAAATAAAAATTTCACCTTTAGTTAATTTAAACTGCTGATTAAAAAATCAAAATAAGGAAATTATTTTTTTTAATACAATATGCCACCGAAATTACAAAACAACCCTATTTAAATGCAAAAGAAACGACCACCGGTAGGCATGCACAAACCTCAAAACTAATGGTTATGAGACAACATCATAATCCACTGGGCAACAGACAGACAGCGCTCATTACAAAATTACATCGAAAATTCTTGTGTTTAAAGTAATACAGACAACAATGTTTGATACATGCGCAGTTCTTTAAATCGTTTAAGTGACCCCACATTTGAAATAAAACAATTTCTACACGAACTAATTGACCATATTTTATAATTTTTACATATTATTTGTCTGTGAGATCGCTCTTTCTAATGATGTAGAGTTGGTGCATGCAGGATGCGTATGAAAAAAGTTTTTAGCAGAAATACAAACACACACAAACACAGGCGGGTCCCCTTTATGTAATAGATGTTTAAGGCAGAAGAACAAAAAACACAGGATAAAACAAAAGAAAAACTTGGGTTCCATGAATATAAATAGAAAACCATAAGGTTTTCCATTGTATTTCAGTAAGAAAAAAAAAATCTTGTACATTTGCTCTCCCCATTTTTTACACTGAAGACATTACAAAAATATCTTGAAAGGGAGACCAATTGTCACTCATCACAAAATCTGATTTTAACGGTATTGTTAATAGATGATTTTTTTTTTTTTTTACAAATAAAACTCCTATTAAAAAAAATATTTGGTTTAACATCCATTTTATACGCTGGCATGTACTGGACGGCTTTTAGAAATTGACTTCCAAATTAACCTATCTCTGACCAAGTCCTTATTTATCCTTTCTTTCGAGTCCATCACTATCACTTCATCTCATGTTTTCTTTGGCTTTTGCCTGCCACTTTGATGGTTTTATATCTACTACCCAAGAACTCTCATCTATTCTTTCAACTTGGCCATACCAATGAAGTCTCGTGTTCTGCAAACATCTCCGTGTTCAGAGTCAATATAATAAAAAAAAAATACTAATGATTATAAAATTCACCTCACCATACAGTACTTTTATTTTCATTGTAAACTTGACATTTTAATATTTTGTCAACAGAATTACTTTTTAACCCTTCGAAACTTAAAAGGAATTTAGTATAAAGAAGAGAACTGAAATAATGAAGAGTCCTTTCAACCTTAAAATTCTTAAATCCTTGTGTATTAAGAGATTGTAAGTTTTGGAAATTATTTACATCCAATAATTTTCTAAGCAATTGCTGTGGTAGGTGTATCAGAAATTTCGTGAAAATAGTGAATAATTCCACCCCATCTTTCCAAGCTTATAACTCCTCGAAAAATGTAATTCAAGCCCTATTTTTTTTTTTTATTTCAATTAAAGGAGCAAGGACCAAGATTTTATTAAAAAAAACAACAAAAAAAAAAACAATGTTTTTTTTTTTAAAAAAAAAGGTTTTAAACTTCGGACTTTACAGGTAAATCTCTAAAAAACGGATTTTTTTTTTGTTTTAAATTTGAATATATTATTTATTGACCTTTTCTCTTCAATTTGTGATATATAAAACTATTCAACATAAATTAATTATTTACTTTTTAAGAGAAACTTGAAAATGTGTGACACTTACACAAATGGGGGGGCGTGAATTTTAAAAAAAACGTTTGTCTAAAATATTATATTCGGTTTATTGGAAAGAACATAAAATTTCACATTGACCCTGAAAATATCGTAAAAATAGAATAAATAGAAAAATTTTGATAGATTTTTAAAGTTTAAAAATTGAAAAATATTGAGTTCGGAAAATTCATTACTGTTTTTAAAAAAAAAAAAATATTTCTATTACTTTTAAAACAACTGTAATAGTTTATTTTGGAAGTATAATCCATAAAGAAAATAAATAACCCACTTTTAACAGAGAAATTATGAGATTTTTATATTTTATTCGCAGTTTCGTGTTAGGGGTGTCAAAAATTCCTACAAAAATTCTGATACACCTATTGCTGTGGTGGCTCGTTTTGTTGGTTTTGAAGTATGGATCTGTGCAGATCTAGAAGGTCCACGCTACCAGATTTTGCTTTCTCAGTCTTTAAGAGGGTAGTTTATTACTAATCGTCTGAGGTGCTGCTACTGATGAATGCTGATAGAGCTGCCCATTCTAATGAGCTCTTTAGGGTGCTGGCTTTTGTAAACCTCACTTTTTTTTTTTTTTGGACTGTGTCAAATCTTCCCACCATGAGACGGAGATACATATATCCAATAATTTTATTATATAAAAATTAAAAACATTGCCTTAATAAAATTAGTAATATAACAATTTGATTCAATTAATAACTAAAACATCAAATGATACTGTAACAATTTAAATGTAAAAAAATAAATAAATAAAAATAAATAAAATAAAAAAAGTAAAAAAAAAGGGGGGGGAGGGATAAGCAAAAAGAAAGGGAGAAAGCAACAGAAATTAAAGTAAAAAGACTCGCGGTCAATGCTGGTTCTCCTTGCTAGTTTGTCATAATGAGAAACTGCTGTCAAAACACCCACATACATGTGTGTGCATGTGTATGAGAAATAGAGCATATAACCATCTGGCTATGAATAATAGCTCCTTCCCTCACCCGTTATCCTGTTTAGATAATGATGTTACACAAGAAAATTTTCTCCAGCGTGCTAGAGGAGAGATGCAGGAAGCAGTTTCCAACCCCATGGTGCCTTTTAAATATACATCATGAGAAGATGAAAAAAAAAGTGATAGAAATATCAAAGTATCAAACTGATGAAACAAAGTTCTATTAAACCCACCTAGTTTTAACATAGAAGCAATTTCTAAAATATTTACCGTTTCAAAAAAAATAAAAATAAAAAAATAAAAAAAATTCTTATAAATCGTAAAATTCAGTTGTAAGTTACACTCTTTTTTAAGTTAAAGATTCAATCCTCAATGCAGAAATAGAAAAACTCAAAATAATTGCGAATTACTTGGGACTTCTACCCAGTTATGTCTGACTGAAAAAGAGCATGTTACCCCCACGGATTAAATAAAGATTTCCGTTCATTCTTCTGTGCAGATTCCAGAGTTCAACACGGCACACCTGAAGAAGGTCAAAGGTTGCATCGACCGAAACGTTGTGAAAACAACACTCAAGATGAGAACATTAGTCTGAAGAACCAAATAATACAAATCATTTTCACATGTTAAAACTAGTTTGGTAGAGAATGTCATGCTAAAGCGTTTGGCATCATTTTTTTTTTTTTTTTTTTTTTTTTTTTTTTAACTATTCTGTACTTTCAAATTAATCAAACGCATTTTTTTTTTAATGCAAACAACCTTGATCGAGACACCTTTCAGTATTGATATTCTTTATTAACCGGCTTTGAGTTAAGATTCAGTAAAGATGAAAAACAATTGGAATAAAAATTTGCATGCACAAATAAAAAATATTACTTTATATAAATTAGGACAAAAACATTACTTATATTTATTTCGCTGAATTGGGATCAAACGTCATGTCAGAAGTAAAAACATAAAACACCTCACAGAAATGGTAAATAACTCAATATGGGTATGGAAAAAAAGAAGTCCCATAGAACAATTTATAATGAAAGAACATTGGCAGTATAAATCATCATCTACTAGTGAACATGTAACGAGATTCATACAATATTTTCATAATGCATGCAGGTTAGTTTTTGTTTTGTTTTTTAAGGCACACTTTGCCGTCTGAACTATTATAGGATAAAAACCGTTGTAAGGAAGGCTCCTAAAACGATATATAATCCTTAAAAACTAATGTACAATATATGTATGTAGTAGAACGGTTCGAGAAGTATTTTACTGGCCACTTTCTAATGAATTTCTATTACTTGTCTCAAGTAATTCCCTCCTAAAACGAAAGCTAAAAATGTAATCATCAAAAGGGGGGAAAAAAAATTCACAATCCACATAAAACTTATAGTTTCTTAACTATTATTAAAAATCTTGGATAACTTCCAAGTTTTGAAAAATCCAAGATCCCCATGTAATATGAATATTTGCAGCCTAACATTATCTTGATATTCTGGGTCAAGTCCCAGAGAAAGTGAAAAATTTGCATTTGTGGGGGTGTGCTTGTATTCAAAGGGAGGAAGGAGGAGGAGGTAATCTGAAGCGCTGCAGAAGAAGTGCTGCTGCTGCTTCATCGCCCATTATACAAATATGCAACGACAACAGCTGCGCCCAAGAAAAATGAAAAAAAAAGATTTGTTGCAGGTGGAAGAAGAGAACAAGCGACAATGAATCGAGACACTCTTGAATGCTGGATTTCCATCACCCAAATGAATGCCAAGGGCAATAGGGAAGACGAACAGAGTAAACATTCCGGTTATTCAGAAATAAAAATAAAACAAACTTGAGGATAAACGGGGATTTACAAATACAACCACTATTGAATAACCACCAATTAACATGACAGTGTCTAACCCATCAATAAATAACAAATAAAATAAAGTGTAGCATGAGAGAGTGGAGTAAGTGACAGAAATATCTATCTGAATCCTTTATTTAATTCACAGAAGTATATTGTTCTCATTCTATCATGCTGATGTATGGCTTAACAGTTAAAGATTGTTGGTTAACAATTAGTCTTGATTGACAGTATTGTAGATGTTGAAGGTTCAATCTTCACTACAGATGATAACTAAGAATTACATAAATTAACACTTCTACCCAGACGTGGCTGACAGAATGAGAACAATCTACCTCCAAGTATTTAATAAAGGATCCAGTTGAAAATTCAATATAATCTGACTAGATTTCCAAATTTGGAAAAATGCATCTGAAGAAAGTGGAGAAGGGGTTAACTGGCCGGAATGTGAGCAAGATGAGAAAAAGGCAGTCTGAAGAATTCAAGTAATACAAACAATCACATGAAAAGAATAGTTTCTCAGTCAATAAGTTATTTCATTCAGATTTATGATAAGCTGCATTTGATTCCTTTTGTGAAATTTTTTATTAAATGTTTTGTTAAACTTGACATTCAGACCTTTTTTTTATTTTACAAAAAAAAAAAAAATAGCTCTAAATGCAACCTTGCATCTCGATGGATAAGGGACTTTGCATGTCTGTCACATCAAGTAACATTTTTAGTTCTAAATGAAGATTGAATGGGCGCACCTTACAAATATCCGGGTTTTTTTTATACACTTAAAGCCCGATTCGTCAAATATAAATGGATAATATAAATAAGAGTGCAGTATTTATATAAAGCTAGGATGTACATGTGTGTTGCATTTCATGGTTAATATCTGAACAAAACCAATGGCATATTTGGAATCGGCAGGTTTCTTAAGGATGTTTTAGTTTAGTTTTAAATAATCAAAATGTTTTTGTTTTTTTTTTATTATCATAATTTCTATATTTTTTTTAAATAGGATTTTATAAGCTAAATTTTTAACAGTATCATTAAATCATATATTGAACCGAACGGTTATCAAATTTAGAATTTTGTTATGGAAATGTTTTAATCTATTGGATATGAATAGCTTTCAAAGCTATTAATCTTAATACATCTACAGTGGTGTTTTTTCCTTGTACTTAAATATGATTATGTGTGTATTGTACACTATTGTTTGCTATGTTCTTAAATCTAATCAACTGGTTATTTTGCCCTTAGTAAAATCGACCCACCACTTGATGGCAGACTTAAACGCAAGGTCGGTTTTTTATGTGAGGAAACTCAAACTCCTAAAAAGAAGCATTCTGGATTGGGACAAAAATATAAAAATGTTCCCAGTCTAGAAGGGGTTTTGCTTCATTGATCAAGGACAAAAAAGATGAGGTGCAGTACCAGAACAGATACTGTTCATAGTCAACCCCCCACCCCACCAAAAAATAAAATGTTTAGTTTTAAATTCACAAACATTTCACATTACATTAGCATGGTGTTCCTTATAAATCGTTGCAATAAAGTTTTTTTGTTTGCATATTTTTTTTTTTTTTTTAATTTATCCGATACTTTTTAGGAATAGGTATTCAAAAGATGTTCAGTACTTTCGTCATCAATTCAGTTTTACCGGAGATTTGCAAACGTCAACTTAACTGGATAAACTGAAAGTACTTTTTTTTTTCTTTTGCAAAGAAGTTATTTAATGAAAAACTATTGATTTTAGGTTGCCTGGTCATAAAATACATTTAAATATAATTTATGCAGATTTTATATTTATTATTACAGAACCAATTTCTCTATTGATTATTATTATATTGTACCCAATATATAGTAATGATTTCAAAAGAAAAAAAAAAGTTTGGGTGCCATCAGCTAAAATCGAAACCAAAACATAGCTCTCCAGCCTTAATCTTTACAATCTGAGCTAACAACATATGAATATCAGAATTATAAACATTAACTGACTTTACAGTATGTATATTTGCAGATGTGCAGAAGAAACACATTTAGTCAACTTATGCCTGTCAAGTTACGCTTTTTAATTTTTGCCCATTACCGGCTAAAACCCAAATAAAATTTGTTCCAGAAGTCCAAATCCCCTATATATCAAGTTTCAAGTCTGTAGACCAAAACAATGACAGTAGTTTGATAGAAACTGTTTTTGACAAGATCACTTTATATGTGTGTGTGTGTGTGTGTGTGTGTGTGTGTGTGGAGAGAGAGAGAGAGAGATTTAAATGTATTCTGTAATGTTGTTTTGGTACTTCTCCACAATATGAACCAAAGAGATTTTTCACCCCTTTTAGTAAAGATTAATGAGAAGGCATACAAAAAATTCCAAATTAAAAGTTGCAAACGTAATAAGGGCATCCAAATAATTATGTAAAATTCGGAACTTGATCTAATAGATTGAAAAAAATTATATATATATATATATATCAGTTGTTTGCTTAGTAATAGCACTTTTTTCTATTTGTATATTTTAGTAAAAATCAGAACTTGATTAGTTTTTGCACTGTTTATGACAACTACAAATCTATAGATACCTAGTCCTATAAAGCACCTTTTATTCTTTCAGTGTTAATCTTTCATCAGCAGTTTCCTCATTGAAATCATACTAAGTTGACTGATTAGGTTTGAATAAGCTGCTACAGGGAAAGATTGTTTATAACCTCTAAGAGTTCAGGGTGACTATAAATCATTCATGTTTTACTCCACAAAAACAGATGAGCCAGTCCCTCTATCCACACATGACACCAAACTTTGACATCATATAAAAGACACCTATGTACATCAGATAATCTTGAGAAAATTGTAAATTTAAAATCATAACCACCGACAACAATTTCAAGGGAAATGTGCACATTCTTGGATTTTATGTTTGATGTAGGAAAAAGACGATT
>NW_027633910.1:0-24968 GCF_053919585.1 Euprymna scolopes
AATAACTAAAATACGTAAAGAAAGAAAGAAAAAAGACTGGAATGAAGACAGAAAGAAGGGGATTAAAGAAAAGAAAAAAAAAGAAACTCTAAGAATAAAATGAAGAAATAAAGGTAGAAAAAGAAAGAAAAAAAGAAAGAAGATCCAAAAGAAGGGAAAAGAAATAACAAAAGGCAGAAATAGATAACGAAAGAACAAAAGAAAGCGAAAAAGTGAAGACAAATTCACAAAGAAAGAAAAAAAGACATTAAAGAATGGAATGGAAAAAAAAGAAAGAAAAAAGAAAGAAAAAAGAAAAGAAAAGAAAAAAATCCAAAAGGAAAGAAAGAAAGAACAAAATTTGTTTTCACTTTAAAATAATTTTTTATAGTTTTTTACATTGAAATGTTTGTTTTTTTTGTTTTTAAGTTTATATTAAAAAGTAGTTTTTACTTTGAAATGCTATTTTAATATTTTCTAATAAAATATATTTTTTAATCTTTACATTTAAATATTTTTTAAGTTAAGGGAAATATATTTTTTTAATTTTAGATTTTAAAATAAATTTTATCACAAGAATAAAAAAACGTTTTAAAGTAAAGCACATATCTATGTAAACTTTTAAAACATATTTTCAAAGTAAAGACTGGTTTTTCATGTAGAGTTTTAAAATTAAACATGATTTGCGTAATTATTAATAAAAAGGGACTTTTTCTCGGCATACACCGACAAGACTTCCGCTAAACCCAAAGCGGAAGTCAAAAAGAAATAGATTTTTTAATTTAAAATTTTAAAATGTTTTTATTGTAAGATATTTAAAAAAAAAAAAAAAAAAACATTTAAGAATAAGGATACATTTTTAAACATATAAAACATATTTGCAAAGTAAAGACTAGTTTTTGTGTAGAGTTTTTAAATTAAACTTGAATTGCGTAATTATTACTAGGTTGGTGCAAAAATAATGTCGTTTTTTACGTATGTATATCTGATAAAAAATGACATTATTTTGGCACCAACCTAATAATCAGAAAGGACTTTTCTCGGTTTACACCGGTAAGACTTGACAAGACTTTCGCTAAACAGAAAGTGGAAGTCAAAAAGAAACATTTTCGTTTAGCATAACAAATGAAAAACAAAATAACATCTATGATTAGTCTCTTTCTGCTCGCTGTATATCTCACTTGGGAGGTGACGGTGGTCACGTTGTTAACAACACGCCTGGGTGTCCCAAAGTCGAATCCATGAACACTTTCACTTACGATGTTGCCAACCTTCACGTGGTCCCTCCCGTAAGTACCCATTGTCAATTCTGACAAAAAAAATATCGGGGAAACCAATGCTAACAACAGAATCTTCGGATGCGTACGATGTGATAATGATATATCTCACTCAGGAGAGGTGGAGAACTGATACATTACTAGCAGGGTGGGGGGGGGGCTTTGTCCGGTTTTGCCCGGTCGTAAAGTACGCTTAAATATGATATTTTAATGTGTCCAGATTTCGTAAATATTATTATGGAGCCGTGATTTCAAAAGTAAAAAATAAAAATATTTGGATGCTATCAACTAGAATTGAAACCGAAAGCAAAACAGTAGCATCCAAAGCTGGTGACGTTACCACTGTACCAACGTGACACGTATATGAAATGATTAAAAATTAAAAATCAACTTAGATGAATGTACAAAACGTATAACATTTTTTTTCAATTTTGGCCCAGTTTTTGACCCCTTAAAAACTATTTTTTAAAAACCATTTTGTAAAAACTATTTTTTTTTAATTTGTACATTATCTTAAAATTATTCAAGAATTTATCAAAATATCTAAAAAAAAAAAATATCGAAGAACTTCAACACCTGTCTATTCTTTTTTGCATAAAACTACATTAAACTAAATATAGCCAACATTACAAGGTCTTACGCTTTGCAGCTATATTCCAAAATGACAGGGTAATTCTTTTAAGAGTGAAACCTATACGTGCAAATATAAAATCACTAAACCTTTTAACCTATTAAAACTGGCAAAAGTTATAGGCCGTTGACTTAGAATGAGTGATTTATGCCAAGTTGATAGTTGAATATGCTTAAATTTGTGCTCAGTTTTGCATTAGATTCAAATCTGTATTAATCCCTAACTGTGTATTGAACTGATACTTAGTTCGCTGCACGTTATCATAACAAAAGTCTATAAGAAATTTAAGCCAGATTGTTGCATTGTCGTGGGGGTTGATTTTAGGTCGGGTACATATTGGAGACAACATATAACGCAGATTCAGAAAAGGGATGATAATGACATTTATATTCTGACATTTATAATAGATTACACACACGACAACGACTGTGACAATTCTTAGAGACTTCATATTATTAATGCAGAACTGGGACATTTATACAGTTCCTGTTGACACTGAGGAGGGGGACACATTACTTGAGAGGGAAGTTATATAAAGTTCATTAACAAGATCATAGACAAAGAATATTTACCTTTTCCTTTTTTGGTGGAATGACGACACGAAGACAAACAGTTACAAAATATAGATGATGATTCCTTTATTCATCTGTCGGCCGATTGATGATGTCAGGGATTCAAGCCTTTTCGACTACATGGTCTACTCTTCTACCTTTTTCCTCTAAGAGCATCAGCTTCACTCTCTGACCCCCCTCTCTCTCTCTCTCTCTCTCTCTCTCTCTTTCTCTTTCTCTGGCTGTGAGTATGACTCTCTCTTATCTAACTTCGAAACCTCGACAATATATTGAGAATCTTCTCTGTTTATGCCGTCAGACTGTGGCTCTTCCACGTGACTAAATTTCACGTTGATTTTACATATGTCTGTCCAAACACACTTTTGGCAAACAAAGAATTCCCAATTTTAATTGTTCAATACATAACCTATTTTTAATCATTATCTATAGACTCGCATTGTCCATTCTTTTAACTGATATATTTAATATCCAGTTATTTCTAAAAGAATGAACAATCGCCCTTTTTCTGACATAAATAATATGTAGTAATTTCTAAAAGAATTTACAATGGACCGCATTCCTAGGATTTCAATTATCCACTTAGGGTTCGATTCTATCCTTTTCCTGATATCATTTTCACTTATCTGCCTTCTTACTTACATGAGTAGGGGGCAGCCCTTCTTATGTAACAAGATCGGTGCAGTAGTTTCCGAAAAAAATGAGAGTAAATATAGTAAAAGGTGACTAATCCCTCTTAATCCATTACTGCGCATCAAACGAATACTATAGTATTAGTTCGCTGCACATTATCATGAGAAAGGTTCATGCCAAATTTAAGCTAGATCGACACGGTAGTTTTCGATAAAAGTGGAAAGGACAGACAGATAAACTAAGAGAAATATGATATATATAATATACACATATATATAATACACACCCACACACAAATATATATATATATATATATATATATATATATATATATATATATATATATATATATATATATATATATAATTTTGTATAAACAAAAATAAACAAATTATATAAACGCTTTAAAATTTTTAGATAAGGATTGCGTTTTCGTATTATTTGGAAACGTTGTGAAAATATAATTCAAGAAGACTCCAAATAATACGGAATTATCTCATTCTTCCGGCTAAATTTGCGCCGAGATATATTTTCCCGCCAATAATTACTGCCACGATTTTTCATGACGAAACAATGGAAAATGGCGTCTATCTTTTGCATCGCTCTTCTGACCAGTGGCTAAATGGGGGCGATTGATTTACAAATAAGGAACAAAGAAAGACGAATAAATATCGTATTATCTTTTGCAACGTAAGCTCTCTCTTCTGTCTCGGTTCTTTCTTTGATCTATAAACGCGAGAGTAACTCGGTGCTTATCTCTTGCCGAAGACATATGTTTCTCTGGGGTTATACTGGACTCTCAAAGGAAAGGAGAAAAAAAGGTGTTTATGTAAGAAAGACGAAGGCTGAATTCGTTCCTCCCAGGATTGACAGTCTGGTCTGAATTGTTCTTTTCTTTCGTTGGAATTTCAGAACAATATAAACGGTAACTAGAAGATATATATATATATATATATATATATATATATATATATATATATATATATAATATAAATATATATAATATATATATATATATAATATATATATAATATATATAATATATATAATATATAATATATATATATAAAATATATATAATATATATATATAATATATATAATATATAATATATATATAATATATATAATATATAATATATATATAATATATATAATATATATATATAATATATATAATATATATATAATATATATAATATATATAATATATATATAATATATATAATATATATATAATATATATATAATATATATAATATATATAATATATATGTAATATATATAATATATAATTTATATATAATATATATATATAATATATATATAATATATATAGTATATATAATAAACATAAACATAGTATATATAATATATAATATATATAATATATAATATATATAATATATAATATATAATATGTATATAATATATATATAATATATAATATATATAATATATATATAATATAATATATATAATATATATAATATATAATATATATAATATATATGATATATATAATATAATATATATAATATATATATAATATATAATATATAATATATATATATAATATATGTATAATATATATAATATATATAATATATAATATATATATAAAATATATATATGATATATATAAAATATATAATATATATATAATATATATAATATATATATAATATATATATGTAATATATATATATAATATATATAATATATATATAATATATATATAATATATATAATATATATATAATATATATAAGATATAATATATATATAATATATATAGTATATATAGTATATATATAATATATATAATATATAATATATATAATATATATTATATAATATATATAATATATATAATATATATAATATATAATATATATAATATATATAATATATATAATAAATATAATATTATATATATAATATATAATATAATATATATATAATATATATAATATATATATAATATATATATATATAATATATATAATATATTTATATAATATATATATGTAATATATATATATAATATATATATAATATATATAATATATATACATAATATATATATATATAATATATGTATATATCATATATATATAATATATACATGTATATATAGGTAGATAGATGGATATATATATATATATAAACTACTTCATTTACTCACATAAAATTAATATACAAATGTATAAATTTATGCGTAAACTTGTAGTATTTACTTTAAAAGTGCTCAATACGTAGGTTATGCTAGTTAGTAATTTATAAAATATATATGGTGCTTAAGCTACACTGAATATTCTGCGTTTGATCCACTCTAGGATTCTTCAAGCAGATTTTTTATATTTTCAGAAAAGAAAATGTGAAAACATCTCTTTTTGCTGTGAAGCGAATTGGTCAAAGGTTCAAAGTCGCATGCTTGGTAAAGGGGAAATCTGGATCTGATCGCCCTAGAGCATCCACGTTGAAGGACGACCACAGGCTTAAATGAACTGTTTTGAAGGATCGAAAGAAAACTTATGTTGACCATAGCAAATAATTCAAAACAGGGGCTGGAAATTCTCTTTCTAGATATACAATATCTAGACGAATGAAAGAAATAGGATTTTCCTCTAAAAGGCGTGCAGAGAAGCCTTTTTTATTTAAGAAAAACATCAATGATAGAAAGAGATTTTTTCTCGTGTTATGGCAAGAAAGATACAGATTGGTTCAGGAATGTTTCTGGTTAGATAGAATCAATATTTTCTCTTTCTAGTGATGCTCCTGAACGGTGCAGTCTAAGAACTGGAGACAGATTTTCACCAAGTTGCATAAAAACGACAGTTAAACACGGGAATGGATGGATAATGGTATGGGGGACTTTTACTGCAGCAGGAGTTGGGGAACTTATTAGATGTGAGAAGTTAATCAATGCAAAGAAATACATTCGAATATTAGAAACAAGACTGTTACCAAGTGTCCAGAAGGTGGGAATATTCCAGAACATGATTTTTCAACGTGATAATGCCCCTGCACACACTGCTAAAGTCACAAAAAATGTTTTTCTGATAATTCAATTGATGTGATTTTTTGGTCAGGTCAAAGCCCCGATTTAAACCCAATCGAGAATATTTGGTCCATAATATCTCGTGCATTGGCCGAAAGAACTTTTGAGAAGAATGACAAATATATGAAGCTCTGCTAAGCATTTATTGAAGTTAATTTCTTTTCTGTGTTATTAGTCTCGTTTAAGTTTCCTTCTTTGATTGTTCTTTGTTCAATATAGCTTTTAGTGCAATAAAATGTATAAAATTTGTTTGACCAATTTTTTTTTGCTCACAAATATATATATATATATATATATATATATATATATATATATATATATATATATATATATATATATATTAGTGCTGGGGCGTTCCCAACATTTTCCCCAATTCCGATACAATTCCCGATTCCGATACAATTATCGATTCTGATTCTTTATAAATCTCTAAATATTTTCCTATAAAATTGTTATTTTGTCCCGATTACTGTAAAAACACATCTTAAATGTGCACATATTTTCTCAAACGTAAAACCACACTTTTGAAGTGGGGGTGATCTATAGATTTTAGTTTTACTGGTTGTTTAAATCGATAAATATTTAATATTTTATTATTACTACAAACAATGGAAGACGTTTTCTAAAAACAAAATAGAATAATATTGATAATTAAAGGAATCGGTTTTGGCATCGGAAAATAGGCTCAAATTTTCGCGATTCCGATACCGATTCCGATATTCTAAAAAGCTCCGATTTTTCCAATTCCCGATTACGATTCCAATTAATCATCCCAAAACTAATATCTATCTATCAATCAATCTATCTCTCTCTCTCTCTCTCTCTCTCTCTCTCTATATATATATATATATATATATATATATATATATATATATATAGTCATCCACATACAGTACTGTTTCGCTGTTTCACAGCTCATCAGTGCGGCTAGACAGGTAACTACCTCAAGCCAGGATTGAAACCCGACCGTTTGTACGGCAGTCAAGGCTCCTAACCATTACGCTATTGGCGGCTGCTTGAACGAGTAGTGAGTTTAACGATGTTTTGATATATATATATATACTAGCAAAAGTACCCTCGTTGACTGGGTTCAAAAACATCCTACAGAAATGGACTCCGATTTATGAAAGTATGATAGGTTATGAAAAGGAAGGTTTGTAAATTTGGGTTGAATTTGGGGGTATCGAAACCAAAGCAAAATATGGTGAAAGTAAAAATAAAGTAGATAAACCCCATAATTTATTATACCATACCTGTTCACACTGAAACACTTATCACAATATTCTGTGAATCTATATTAAAAAACCTTGTTAAACTTCTATGGAGGTCAGGTGCGAACGAACACCCCATAATTTTATCATACCATATTTCTTCAAACAGAAAAATAATTATCAAAGTATACTTACACAGATAGATATGAAAAGTCTTTATTAAAGTTTGTGCCTATTTCCATTCTATGGGGGCCAGGCGCGAACGCAGACCCACAATTTTATTATACCATCCCTATTTAAGTTAAAACATACTTATCAAAGTATTATTATGCACATCTATATCAAAAACACTTGTAAACGTTTTTTTTGTTTTTAATTTTTTATTTCCATACTTTGTAGACCATGCGCGAACGCAGGCCCCACAATTTTAATGAATCACTGTTCTGCCAGATCAAACATACCCATTCCTGTGTCTCGATATATCTTCTTTCATTATATGTAATCAGTTTTTAAAAATAGTCAACCATATAGGAGCCTATTCGTGACCAGACACACACACACACACACACACACACACACACACAGCTTTATATTATAGATATATAACAATCTGAAATCAAAATAATAAATTAAAACAATTAATTCAGGATAACAATAAACATAAATTTAAAAAATCAAAATTTTAATAGTGTTTTTTTTTTATTTAATCAAAATTTTTATCGTTTTTCAAATTTTATTCATTTTAATAGTTTTAATAGTTTTTCAATTTTTTTAATCAACATTTAACTGTTTTCAAAAAAAATTTCTACCAATATTTTAAACCTTTTCAATTTTTTAATCAACATTTTAATAGTTTTTTATTATTTTTCATCCAAAATTTTAATAGTTTTGTTTTCAATCAACATAAGAATTGTTTTCCGATCTTTTGTCTAAACATTTTGAAACTTATTCAATTTTTTCAATCAACATTTTAATAGCTTTTTCATTTGTTTATTCAATCAACATTTTTCTAGTTTTTTTAACTTTTTTCTTTCAATCAATATTTCAATAGTTTTTCGATTTATTTTAAATCAAAATTTTAATCGTTTTTCAATTTTTTAATCAACACTTTAATAGTTTTTCATTTTTTTTTTCAATATCTTTCAATCGACATTTTAATAGTTTTTAATTCTTTTTAAATGAACATTTAATAGTTTTCAATATTTTAATCAACATTTTAATAGTTTTTTATTTTTCTTTCAATCAATATTTTTAGTTTTTCAATTTGTTTTCGATCAGCATTTTAATAGTTTTTCAATTAATTTTTCAATCAAAACTTTTATAGTTTTTTCAACATTTTAATTGTTTTTCAAATTTTTATGAATACTTTAATAGTTTTTTTTTAATTTTTCTGTAATCAATATTTTAATATTTTTTCAATTTTTTTCAATCAATATTTTAATTTTTTTCAAATTTTTTGTTCAATCAATATTTTAATAGTTTTATTTTTTCAATCACCATTTCAATAGTTTATCAATTTTATTTTCAATCAGCATTTTAATTGTTTTCAATTTGTTTAAGTCAACATTTTAATAGATTTTCAAATTTTGTAGATGTTTTAAAATTGATACAAAATTTGCAAGATGTTTAAACTATTTTGTACAACCCATATATACATGCCAGAATGTAAAATTTTCCGTCCTATCAGCTCACCGTGTAAATATCAAGGAGACAGGGAGCTTAAAGGGATACGGAAGATGAAGAAAGTTAAGATAGCACCACTAATAATAGCAGCACTAGGAACAATACCAAAAACTTCGAGAAAAGAATTGCCGAGATTGGAGTCAGGGGCATGTCTGAGAAATCACAGCACATAGCAGTCATGAAAACGGCTGAAATATTAAGGAAAACCCTTGAGTGCAGAAACTAATATATATAAGTAAAACACAACGGAACTTTTATTTTCCTTCCCTTTTTTGTCACCATAAACTGGTGCTGCAGCAAATAAACGGAGAGCCAAGAAGGATGGAAAGACCCATGGAAAACCTCCGCTGGATGAGTGAGAGGAGGACTGGGACCTTGGGGAGGCTTATTGCAACCCATATCCCAATTGAGACAAATGACCGCTACTAATGAGAAAATAATGACAGACTGTCGCAATAACGCGAATTAATTTGCAAAGGTTGTCGAAAGAGGTGGATAATACTAGAAATCTGGGCGGACTTGCTGTCACACAGCCTCCAGGGTACTCCACATGCAGTTTTCAAACAGAATTCTTTGATGATGGTCATGGTCTGTGTGAAAGTTCCTAGTGAACAACAACAACAACAATAACAAGCTCTCTCTCTCTCTTTCTCTCTCTCTTTCTCTCTCTCTCTTTCTCTCTCTCTCTCTCTCTCTCTCTACCTATCTATCTATCTATCTCTTCACTCATGCGAACAAAATCTATTTCTAGAAAGCGTGCGTTCGCGGGATAATTTAACTATCATTTACATAAAAGTGAAGAATCTTTTAAAGTTTTCTTCACTTCGTTTGAATACGTGGTTCATTTTAGTTTAATAAAACAATGTGGACGCACGTTATGTTGAATATAACGGAAAGTATTCTGTCCTCTCTGCTAAATTCAAACCGTAGAATAAAGGTTTATGTATGAGTAGCCAATGAAATTGTCGATAGAAGTAGAGTGGGAAAGCACGAAAGTTTTTTTTTTCACATAGGAGTAATTACTTAGTAAGGCCCAAGGGCCACTTAAGGATAAAGGTTAATGATTGAATAGTAGTTAATGGGAAAATATTGTAGTAACCGTTAGTAGTGGAAATTTGGTAAATTGGATTACTTAAGGGATGCCTTATCAAGAATTTGTTAGCGTTGGACATGAAGACGACCATATTGTAGTCAGCAGGAAAGTAGGCAAACGGACGAGAGTGTAGTTCTTAGAAAGAAGGTTTGTTCATGGAATCTACAGTTATATTTAGGCACAGAAAAAGAGTGGGAGAAATTATTGATAGTAGTTTCAACTAGATGAGTGTTTTTTCATAAGTTTGGCGAGGATGGAACATAGATTGGAGCTTAAACGAAAATAACGATAAAGCAGAAAGGCTCGCAACGTCTCTTCTGTGGGAAAGCGGTTGCATTGAAGACGAAATTACATTCCTCACTAGGCTATGAAGTCTATTTTGAACTCTGTTAAGGCAGGATATATATATATGTGTGTGTGTGTGTGTGTGTGTGTGTGTGTGTGTGTGTGTGTGTGTGTGTGTGTGTGTGTGAGAGAGAGAAACTCGCTTTTTATCGTTGAGAACTTTTAGTTGAAATAAAAAGTCGGTCAATTTAGCTCTTATGCTAATATACATATATAATAATTAAATGATTAAATCACTATGACAGACGTTAAAAACCTTTAAAAAAAATAAATGTTTAAATTTCAACACTGTTTCACGTGGTTAACGGTGACCGAATGGATTAGGTCCTTGCTAATGAAGTCAGAGATGGCTTCTGTTACCGGGTTCTTGTCTGTAATGATGATTCCCGAAAGGATGAAACATTAGTGTCTCTATGTATTAATAATTATTATAGTAAATAATATTATAATATATATATATATATATATATATATATATATATATATATATAGAGAGAGAGAGAGAGAGAGAGAGAGAGAGAGAGAGAGAGAGAGAGAGACGTGGGTCTAGCGTTGTCCGTTGTCGATGCAATTGCTCGATTCCATCTAATTCTGGGTTCTAGTTCTATCATGAAAAAGTGTATGTGGACGGGTATTTATATATATCTGCCTATAATCTCCGCTTAATGTCTAATATATGTAGAAAAAGCGGTTCATCCTTTGTAGAGACGTGATGTCCCTCAACAAATAGGTTGTTCCAAATCGTGTCTGGGGGAGTCGGCTAATTTCAGTTAATGTTTATAGATGTGATATCTACCGCCTCTTAGTTGTATAGGACGCGTGACTTGTCACATAGTATAATGTAGAACTAGATAAAATATAAAAATTAACATCGAGGCATAGCCAATAGATTGCGCCATGGCCGATGCGGTTAGGTCGTCAGTATTAGCACACTTCACACGTGCGACGACCTGGGTTCGCGCCTATGTCACAGCACGTCACTGATGAGATGCAGTACATCGAACCCCACTTTGAGTCTGGCGTTATCCGTTGTCGATGCAATTGCTCGATTCCATCTAATTCTGGGTTCTAGCTTTATCATGAAAAAGTGTATGTGAACGGTTATTTATATATATATATATCTATCTATAATCTCCTCTTAATGTCTAATATATATATATATATAGAGAGAGAGAGATAGAGAGAGAGAGAATAAATGAAAGATGAGGAATTAAAGTTATATATAACTTTAATATATTATCAGAACAATAAGGAAAAGTAAAGAGTAAAATTAAGAAAAACTCTCTTTAGGCCATGGCATTTCGAAGTTAAATTTTCTCCTTTTCGAAATGATAATTACAGCTCCTCTTACACTTAGTTTTTTTTAACGCTCATTCTTTTTCCATTCTTTATTCTGCTTGGTCTTAACAAGTTGTCAAAAAAATTATTTTGTTTCACTATTCTTTGACGGAATTTTACTGGGTATGATCACAAAGACTTGGACGATTGTATTCATAACCAAGGATGATAAGAATGGACCATTTAGATACGAGAATCGCTGTATAAATTACACTAAAATATTTAAAATTAGCAGTGATACACATACTTTATACATATACACTCTCTCATTGACAAAACAGGCACGCTACTATAGATAAACATTTACACACACTGTTATACACAAACGCACGCGGCGTCAACCAAAATAAACACATGCACTCAGTTACTCCTTGTAGGCAAAAAGTCTTCTTTCATCCTAATCGTTCTTTGTTATCTTCCGTTCATTGCCAAACGTTTCTTTAAACTGTCTTAACAAATTGTCAATTTAAAATAATTATTTTGCTGCATTATTTTTCGCATAATGTTAATGTGTATGTATTTACCTCCCCCACCCCACAACAATGTGACACAAGGTCGAAAGGTTTGCAAAATTGATTCAACGACCCTAAAGAAGGAGCACTGTGGCCCTGCAAAAAATATGCCGCGGTAGCTCTGTCGGCGTTCCCCCGGCGAGGGCGCTTCAGGCAGTAAGCTATAAACTTACTCTACCCGAAAGACGGAAGGTAAAGCCTGCGAAGATGGGCCTCCTAGGACTACCCACAACGAATCCTTCAGCCAGACAGATACAAGATGATAAACACTGCTAACGGAACTCATTCATTTAATTATTTCATATGAATCAGGTGATTCTATTTTTTTTTAATCGTTTCCCCGATAGCTTACTAGTCAGAATTGAAAATACATTGGGTACCTATGGGAGGGATCACGTGAAGGTTGCGAACATTCCTAAATGGAAGTGCTTCTGTGAAATGTAAATTCGAACTTGGCACATCCAAATTGTCGTTAACCGTTTAGCTCCTGTCACTTTTCACACATAACTTGTGTACACGGTTCATACCTACACTCTCTCAAATGATGATGACGATGATGATGATGACGATGACGATGATGATGATGATGATGATGATGATGATGATGATGATGATCGCTTGAATGCTCAGGACAGATACTACACTTTGATCTTAGCCAAAAGACCGAGTAACCATATTACATAGCGTAGTTTCCACCCAACAATATCTTCTCCTATGAAAAACAAAATGCATAAAAAATCTTAGTAATGTACGACACTGACAATAGATGTCATATTCCAAAAATCACATAGACACATTGCTGATTCCAAAAACCAGGTAAATAGATCAAGTTACGGTGACTGCTTATTTTTCACAATCCAAATGACGTTATCAACTGTATGAAAGGCATTCCAAAAGTAATGCCTCCTATTTTTTTTTTTATTATTTGCGGATCTTCCTAGAAATAAATAAACGTACTCAATTTCTCCTTACAAACAAAAGCAGCCTTTCTTTTACATAGAACTTTTCTGCACTCTTTGAACTCTCCTTCTGGCAGCACTATATTTTGAACTCTCCTTCTGGCAGCACTATATTTTAAACTCTCCTTCTGGCAGAACTATATTTTGAACTCTCCTTCTGGCAGCACTATATTTTGAACTCTCCTTCTGGCAGCACTATATTTTGAACTCTCCTTCTGGCAGCACTATATTTTGAACTCTCCTTCTGGCAGCACTATATTTTGAACTCTCCTTCTGGCAGCACTATATTTTGAACTCTCCTTCTGGCAGCACTATATTTTGAACTCTCCTTCTGGCAGCACTATATTTTGAACTCTCCTTCTGGCAGCACTATATTTTGAACTCTCCTTCTGGCAGCACTATATTTTACGTTGCCTTAACAAGGTTGTTGATGAAGATGTCCTATCTTCAATACTTTGACCACTTTCTTCTTTCTTTTTTCTTTCTTTCTTTTTTTATAGAAATCGCCCCCAGACAAGGCATGAAGCCACTTGATGTAAGGAGCTAAATAGGAAAATGCTTCAGATGCTGCACTTCCATTTCTTATTCTCTTTCGGTGGAGCAGCTGTCCTTCATTACTGAGACAACTTTTATTTTTGTACCTTCTCTCCACGTTAAAAAAACGACCCTGGTGTCTAACTCTGTCCATCATGGTAAAAAACTAGCGAGCAATAAATGGGAGGTGGGTAGATTCCCACACAGAAAACGGCAATTCTTCCTCTTTTGTCGGAATCATCGTTCAGGAAATGTAAGGACTAAAGGACAAAGTAAGGAAAGTGAAAGTTAAGAGGTTGTCGAAATTAAACCAAAGGTCTACTTTCTATTATTATCATTAGAAGAAGAAGAAGAAGAAGAAGAAGAAGAAGAAGAAGAAGAAGAAGAAGAAGAAGAAGAAGGATTATATTTGTACATTATTATGATTATTTATATTTGAGGGAGGGGAGAAGTGCGGAATTTTGGTGATGTACCTTTTGAACCGGAAAGACCCGTTTCTAAAAGTACGCATGCGCTATCGTCTCCTTCCGGTTACTACGTGTGTTTGTTCTCGCGAGGTGTGAAAGTTTGTCTGTGCGTAATTTTGTGAGCGTTTCCTGGCTGAGCTTCCTCCGCACCCCCCACACACATACTATGATTATAGGCCAGTGGCCTTCGCCAACGAGCCGTGGCCGTGAATGTCTGGAAGCGGAGACAGGAGAAGAGGTGTGTCATTATTATTGCCAAAGACTGCGTGAAATGTTTTAAAAGATACCTCCTGGCAGCCATCAAAATTTGATGACCAGAGATACGAACGCGGCCAGTGAACGTGACATGGCTGAATGCCCTCCCTGATCGGATCGGCAGCATCCTCTTCCTCCAGTTCCTCCTCCTCCTGCTACTACTACTCCCACTCTTACTACTCACGCTTACTCCTCCTCCTCCTTCTCCTTCCAATTTTGCGTTTCAATATTTAACACCTCCTCCTACTTCTCCCCATTCTTTCTCTGCTTGTCTCCCCCTTCTTCTCTTCCGTCACTTTCTCCTCGTAATTCTTCCGCTTTTATCCTCGGAGTTGCCTCCCCTTCCTCCTTCTTCTCTGTTTCTCATCGCTATTTGAAACCTCTCCCCTCATATCTTTTCCTTCCTTCTTCTATTTTTTCTTCTAACCCCCTCCCCCGGTTCCCTACCGCTTATCTCCCTCCTTTTCTCTTTGGTGCGCTCGCATGCAGTTTTTCAAAGTGTGAACACTGTCCTCTTCCTTCACCTTCCCTAGTCTTTCATCTGTGTCACCACCTCCTTCCGATCTACGAATAAGTCCTCCGACTTCTTCTTTTCGCTCTCCTCACCCTACTTCCTACTTGAAACTCTTTCCTCCTCTACCTCTTTCCTACTACTTCACTTTCTTTGTTGGGCCCTTCTCTTCTTTGAAACCCCTTCTGTATCCTTCTTGTTGTTCTCTTCCTCTTTCTCCTTGCATATCGCTTATTATTCTAAAACCTACTACTCGTCTTCAATCTTAGTCTCCCCTGTCTCCTTTCTCTTTCACGTTCTCTCCTTCCTCTTCCTCCTTTTCCTACTCATTCTTCTATGCGTAAAACTCCACCCCTTTTTTTCTACTCCTTATTTTCTCCTTTCTCTTCCTTCTCCTCTTTAATCTTTCTTTTCTCTTCCTTCTCCCCCTTACTTTCCCTTTCTCTTCCTTTCCCTCTTCATTCTTATATGCTGTCTATTAGTATTTTAAACCACTCTACTTATTGTCACTGTCTTTCTATACTTATTCCCCGCCTTCTTTTTATATTTCTTCCATACCGTGTTCCCCCTCGCCCTTCTCCTTACTTTATTTTCCTTTAATTCTCCCCTTCCTCTTTTTCTCCTTTCTCGTCACAAACCTCCGCCTTCCTTTTCATTCATCTCCCATCGCTTTTTCTTCTTCTTCTTCTTCTTCTTCTTCTTCTTCTCCTTCTTCTTCTTCTTCTTCTTCTTTTTCTTCTTCTTCTTCTTTTTTTCTTCTTTTTTTCTTCTTTTTTTCTTTTTCTTCTTCTTTTTTTCTTCTTTTTGTTAATTTCTTTTCATTTTTAATTCTTTCTATCCTTTTGAAATTATTATTAGTAATTTTTATTTTATTTTTTATTTTATTTATTTTTTTTTTTTTTAGCGAATATCCCATAATTAATCGTTGCTTGTTTCAAGACTAACGCAGCTGCCACGCCCCAGGGGGTTGGGGACGTATGGGGACAGCGAGCGGGGGGGGGTCAGAATTGAGGGGGTCTGATGATGATGATGATGATGATGATGATGATGATGATGATGATGATGATGATGATGATGATGATGACACCCCTTGATTGGCGGTTAAGATTTTGACGAATTCGATTATGGCAAAAAACAAACAAAACAAAAAAAAAAACGAGAGTGGCCATCATAAGGAACCTGGAGAGAAAGGGAAAGTGGGTGGCTGGTAACGCGAAGACCCCTAGTACAAAAATAAAATGGTGTGACGGGGGGGGACAGATGGGCGTTGGTGTTGACTAAGACACTTGGCCCCTAGATAGATGGTTGAAATAATACACTAAGAAAAAAAAGAAGAATTCAATTTTTTAAACATCTCCCGGCAAAATGGCTTCCAATAAATTAATTAAACCGTCGATTATGAACACGTTTTGCCTTGATCGGAGTTGTTTTTGTTTTTTTTGTTTTTTTTGTTTTGTGTTTTTTTTTTGTTTTTTTTCATCATTATTATTATTTTCTTACTTATTATGTTATCGCTTATTATTTTATTACTATATTGAAATTAATTTGAATGTTGCCAGTAGTTTAATTATCTTGGCGGGTTTAATCATCCGTTCAACCGAAGGTGCGGAGAGAGGAACAGCGTAATCGTTACACAATGTTTTCCTAATTTTGCGATTAAGTGCATGAAATGAATTTCTTGGTGCCTAGATCTTCTACAATGCTTACATTAGTGACAAAAACAAAGAGGGGTGAATTTTGTATACAAGCCAAGAAGGCCGTAGAGTTACTGCGACGGAAATTTAGAAATGCATGTTTGAACCTCTATAAATATACTAGCACGCCACCTGGCGTTGCCCGATTGTAAGATACGCTTAAATATGATAGTTTAATTCATCCAGATTACATATTCATCATCATCATCATCATCATCATTATTATTATTATTGGCTCACATGGAGCTTTCACACAGGTTATCAAAGATTTCTCCTTGAAAACAGCCTGTGGTGTTCCCTGGAAGCTGAGTGACAACAAGTCTCCCCAGATTTCCAGTACTCTCCACCTCTTTTAATACTATTTGCAAATAAATTTGCATTATCGCAACAGCTGCTTGCCATTGATTTCTCGTTGGCAGCGGCTATTGGTCTTCAGTGGAATTTTAGTGGCAATAAGCCTCACCCATGTCCAAGTTCTCTTTGCACTTATCCAGTGGAGGTCTGGTCAGTGCTCTCTCCTCAATCTTTCCTTCCTCCTTAACTCTACTTGGCTGTTTGTTCTTACTTTCTTTTTTTTCTTTTTTTTTTTTTGAGGAAGGGGTCAGTTATGTGGTAATGGGGGCGGGGTAGATAACTTATAGATATGCAACCTCAATGTTCTTGGTTCCATGTAGTGTTTCATGTTTTGTCTCTGCGGCAGTATATCTGATCCGCGCTTGTTGCTCATATATGTTAGTCTCCACACTCAAGGGTTTTTCTTAATATTTTAGCTGTTTTCATTATTGTTGTTCGTTGTATTTTCCCAGTCATTTCTCTGATTCCAATTTCTGCCGCCATCATCATCATCATCATCATCATCATCAATAATAATAATAGTAATAATAATAATAGAGACAATTCTCTATCGATCATTAAATTAAACCTAATATATAGTAGTGAGATCAAAACTAAAAAATATATGGGGGGGGGGGCTTTGGTGCCATCAGTTAAAATCAAAATCAAAACATACAATTCTCCACCCTCATTCCTAAGCCTCTGAGTCACATTCATAGACATATATATTTTATTATTATAACGGAAAATATACACATTTTTCCGATTCTGATACCTCCAAAATTTCAGATTTTCCCGATTCCCAGTTCCGATACATCGTCCTAACACTAATATATATATATATATATATATATATATATATATATATATATATATATATGCCAAAACATCGTTAATTCATTACCCACACAGCAGCAGCAGCCGTATAACGCAATGGTGAGAAGCCTTGACCGTCATTTGGGCGGTCGGGTTTCGATCTTGGCTTGAGACAGTTGCCTGTCTAGCCGCACTGATGCGCTGTGAAACAGCGAAACAGTAATATATGTGAATGACTATATATATATATATATATATATATATATATATATATATATATATATTACATGGGGGTCACCACTTATCAAGGCCCAGGAGCCACTCGGGGATAAGGGTTATTGTGTGTACACTAATCAGTGGGATAGTATCGTAGTAATAGTTAGTATTGGGGATTTGATAAGGTGCCATTACTTAAGGGGGCGGTTCATCAGCAATTTGTTTGTGTTGGACTTGAAGACATCCACGTTGAATTCGGGGGGGGGGAACAGGCAAGCGGCAGAGAGTTCCGCAGCCGTGCAGTTCTAAGAAAGAAGCTTTGTTCATGGAATCTACGTTTTGATTTAGGCACGGATAAAGAGTGGGGAAAATTATTGACAGTGGTTTCAGCTAGTCGGGTATTTTTCGTGATAGATTGGCGGGGGGGGGCAGAGAATGGAGCTCAGACGAGCACTTGCCATGGAAATAACGATAAAACAGAGACAGGCTCGCAACGTCTCTTCTGTGGGAGAGAGGTTGCAGGGAAGAGAAAAGGTCATCCTCCACAAAACTTTTCTATCTTCTCATTTCCTCTTTCTCTTTATATCTCCCCAAGTTCTCTGGCTGGTTTCCTAACTTAAATTGTACCAAACATTAACACTGTAACCCGTTTCCCTCTCCCATTGAAAAACTCATTCATGTTCTGCAGAGCAAGGAACGAAAACGATAAAATCCACTATAAAACAACCGAACCAAACCAAACAAACAAGCAATTGAAGACACAAAGAATTTGCATAACTGGATGCAACATGATTACTATTTCCAAAATAAATGGATTTGACATAAAATAACCCGAAAAGGGTTGATATGCCGTAAAACAAAACAACCAAACCAAACTCTACAAATAAATATTTTAAGATATAAAGCACTTAAATCATCAAAAATGTTTCCAAAATAGTTGGATTCGGCATTACATCACCCGAAAAGATTTGATTTGCCGTAAAACACCCCAACAAAACTCTACAAATTAATATTTTAAGATATAAAATACTTAAAGCATAAAACCTGTTTCCAAAATAACTGGATTCGCATATCAACCCTTTGTCGGGTTATTTAATGCAAAATCCAGTTTTTTTGGAAAACAGTTATATAGATTAGTACGAAAACGTAGCACGGGATAATGAAACGAAATCGCTTTTTAAAATCAACAACGAAAAGTTTATTTCGGCGGCAGGAAGTTAGACGTTAAGAAAAAGCAATTGTTGAAAGTTCTTTGGCTGTCGCAGGTTGATCAGCAATTCTCCTTTTTCTTATTTTTCCCTCCCCTTCTTTTTTCCTTTCCAGTCTTTTCTCTTTTTTTTTTTTTTTTCACCAGTTTGTTTTAAAAACGAAAGTAAGTTTATTCATTAAAGAGTTATTTCCCCTTTAAGCTATTTCCCGTTTAATTTTCATATATGAAAAATGATGTATTTTATGCTCCCATAAATCCAGCATGTGATCTATTTTCAGGAAAATCGTAAGACGTTAGTAACGTAAATAGCACGTGACTAAACCCTCCGCCCGCTAATATTTTTCAACCTGGCATATTTAAACGATGAATAGATTTGCATAATAATTTACAAAATTCTAATGTCTACATTAAGGATTTGTTTCAGTGATGGGGCGATTCCAATATTTTCCCGATTTCGTACTAAATTCCCGATTCCGATACAAATACCGATTCCGATTCTTTATAAATCTCTAAAACGCATGTTAAATGTGCATATATTATCGCAAACATAAAAATATACTTGTGTGAGAGATGATATCTAGAATTTAGCTTTGCTGGTAGTTCAAAATCAATATTTATTCTTTTATTATTACTAACTCAAAATCAATATTTATTCTTTTATTATTACTAACTCAAAATCAATATTTATTCTTTTATTATTACTAACTCAAAATCAATATTTATTCTTTTATTATTACTAACTCAAAATCAATATTTATTCTTTTATTATTACTAACTCAAAATCAATATTTATTCTTTTATTATTACTAACTCAAAATCAATATTTATTCTTTTATTATTACTAACTCAAAATCAATATTTATTCTTTTATTATTACTAACTCAAAATCAATATTTATTCTTTTATTATTACTAACTCAAAATCAATATTTATTCTTTTATTATTACTAACTCAAAATCAATATTTATTCTTTTATTATTACTAACTCAAAATCAATATTTATTCTTTTATTATTACTAACTCAAAATCAATATTTATTCTTTTATTATTACTAACTCAAAATCAATATTTATTCTTTTATTATTACTAACTCAAAATCAATATTTATTCTTTTATTATTACTAACTCAAAATCAATATTTATTCTTTTATTATTACTAACTCAAAATCAATATTTATTCTTTTATTATTACTAACTCAAAATCAATATTTATTCTTTTATTATTACTAACTCAAAATCAATATTTATTCTTTTATTATTACTAACTCAAAATCAATATTTATTCTTTTATTATTACTAACTCAAAATCAATATTTATTCTTTTATTATTACTAACTCAAAATCAATATTTATTCTTTTATTATTACTAACTCAAAATCAATATTTATTCTTTTATTATTACTAACTCAAAATCAATATTTATTCTTTTATTATTACTAACTCAAAATCAATATTTATTCTTTTATTATTACTAACTCAAAATCAATATTTATTCTTTTATTATTACTAACTAAATTACGATTCCCGATTCTGATACCCCCCTAAAAGTTTCGATTCCCGATTCCGATTAATCGTCCCAACACCAGTTTGTTTCATATTAATAACAATGAAATACTGACTACAACTTGGTTGTCTTCAAGTCCAACATAAACAAATTCTTGATAAATCGCCCCCTTAAGTAATCCAATTTACCAAATTTCCATTACTAACGATTACTACAATATTATCCCATTGGCTACTGTACACGCGAGTGGCCTCCGGGCCTTGATAAGTGGTGACTCCTATGTAAAAAAAAAAAAAAATTAAGTTATGTTTGAGGTGGAGAATTTTTCCAAAGTGATAGCGAACCGGTGAAACCATCCGCTAAGAAATGTACAAATGCTATGCTTAACAGAAAAGTAAAACCTTACATTATTCTCATAGAATATTTGTCTGTAGTGTGCTTATTTTTGTTCAACCCGGTGTCCAAAGATCACAACAAGAATGAATTATAATCTAAATTCTTGACTAACATGTTCGTACGAAAGTTGCTAACATGTTTTAACCAAGAGGCATAACTCTGGAGTAAAAGCTAATTTTGTTAGAGAATGGATAGAGAGAGAGAGAGAGAGAGAGAGAGAGAGAGAGAGGGAGAGTGTGAATTATAGTGTAGACACGTTGACCAGAAGTCAAGATCATCTGATTGGATTGCGTGTAAGTCATGTGATCAGGTTAGCTGAATCGAGGAGATTTGGTTGGGACTTGGAAGAGAGCGGACGGCTTCGCCGTTGTCTCCTCCCCTTCGCTGGGGGGGGGACAAACGCTGACGTGGTAGAAATAAGACCTAGAAAAAGAAACAACACAGGCCAAATTCAGTTTCCAATCTTCTGCGATCAAACTCGAAGGTGAATAAAAAAAAACTATAGAACCAATTTCTTCCCCCCAAAAAAACAGGTACTAGTCTCCCTCCCAGACGAGATGTTCCAGATGGACCAAGAAGCAGAGGTATGTGAAAATGCATGATCACACACACAACGACATTAATTCTGGTAAGATGATTAAACACTCAATCCTTTATAAATACACAATACAATAAACGCTCATTTTATGATACGAAAACGTAACAATTTTTCCTAAAAGGGAAATAATGCGTGATTTCTCTATAATACAGACGTATGAGAGGTGCATGTTAAGCTTAATTGATACCGTCGTTGCATATAGAATCGGCTTTGCTGCGTTCCAATCCTATCGGGTCTAGTATCATCATTCGCATACTAATACCACTTGGAAAATAAGGCCTCACAAATTTCTACAACTATGAGTACAAAGTAGTATCTGTTTTAGTATCTGTTCTGATGCTATATTTCACCTTTTCTGTCCTCGGTCAGTGACGGAGAATACCATCATGACTGAGGTAATTTTTATTTTTGTTCCTATCCAGAGTGTCCCTTTTTTGGGAAGCTGGATTTTTCTCACATTAAAAACCGACCTTGTGTCTAACTCTGTCCTCGTGGGGAGGCAAGTAAATAGAAACAATAAAAGAGTACAAAGTTAATTTTGAGGTTATTTTCGGCAGCCTCATAATTCTCGCTTCCATTATTTTGTCCTTCAGTCCTCATATTCCATCAGCGATGTTTGTGACAAAGGAGAAAGAATTGCTGTTTTCTGGATCAGAATCGAACCGTATAACACATATCGTTGTTTAATTTGTTATCTTGAAGTATGATTTTTGTTGTGGTTTTATTTTGTTTTGTTTTTTTTTTGTTTTGTTTTTTTTTCATTTTAGTTCCTTACATCAAGTGGTATCATACCTTGTCTGGTGCGATTTTCATTTTAAAAATTCATATACAATAGATATTGTGTTTATTTCTGATAAATACACGCAAAATGTAGGACTGACAAATGAAAACTTATCATCTTTTATGATATAACGATTATTCGGACTACTATTTTCATCTTTGTTTCAGCCGGTGTAACCTCTGACCTTCTTGGGGTGTATCTTGTCGAACTAGGAAATGTGTACGGAATTTTGAACGGACGATAAATCTATATATGGAGGTAGCATTATCTCGGTCTGTCAGCCTGGACCGTCAGGTTAGGGGTCTTAAGTAATGCGCGATTATATTTGGTATTGCCCGCACTTGGGGTTGAGCCATCAAACCATTCCGAAGATTGTCACTTAGAACTGTCTATCACTTAGCACGTTATCCGTTACGCCAATTAACCTAAATGTAGATTCCATGAACAAAGCTTTTTTTCTTAGAACTGCACACCTGTGGAACTCTCTTCAAATTGCCTGCTTTCCAGCTGATTCAACCTGATTGTCTTCAAGTCGAATGTAAACAAGTTCTTGATGAACCGTCCCCCTAAGTAATCCAATTTACAAAATTTCCACTACTTATGTTTACTACGCTATAATCACATTGACTAATGTATACCCATTAACTCTTATCCTCGAGTGGTCTCCGGGCCTTGATAAGTGGTGATTCCTGTGTTAAAAAAAATTATAGTATGATTTTTAGTAGGCTTATATCTTGGTTCTTTTTGTTTTTGAATCGGACATTTGTGGAAAAGGGAGGACATCATGAAATGAGTAATTCCGCCATTTTGAAATTCATTTTTTATCTGTATGATTCAGATAATATGACTCGTTGCAAAACCACACATTAAAACAATCAATTGCCCTGCATAACAGAGTTCAAAACCAGCTTCTAAACTTAGTAGGTAATGCTCTTTTCTCTTTCCTGCTACTTCTTTCCCACAGAAGAGATGTTACGAGCCTGTCTCTCTTCTATCTTCCATAGCAAGTGCTCGACTGAACTCCAATCTATGGTCCTCCCTTGCCAAATCTTCACAAAAAAACACTCGATCAGCTACAATCGCTATATCTGATCCCCCCACTCTCTATCTGTACCTAAATCTAAACGCAGATTCCATGAACATAGTTTCTTTCCCAGAACTGCCCGCCTGTGGAACACTGTCCCCCTGGCCTGCTTCCCGTTGAGTGCAACTTGGTAGCCTTCAAATCCAATGTAAATTCTAAATTAATAAAACATTTTTTAAAACGTGAACAGAAATCGTAACTAATTATCTGTGATTCAATATGGCGTCCCCCATCTTTCACTTCCGGTATATAACTACTTCCGTAGACGACAACCGTTTACAGAAATGACTATGCCTTAAAAGCAAAAAAAAAAAAATCATGAAATAAATAAAATAAAGAATGCGATATACAAAAGGGAAGAGAGGTAATTTATTCTTCGATATTGACCAACTAGTTGAATAGCATATACAAAAACTTGGGTTTAATTCTCATCACTTTTCAATGTAAATACAGTTATTGGAAACCACGTTTCCGGGACACAATGGCCACAATAAGTAAGGGGTGCGGAGCCGTGGGAGTGGATGTATATAAGTAAGTTTTCTTTATTCTTTTCATGACATCGACGAAACGAAGCTTCCTTTATTTATTTTAATAGATGATATATATATATATATATATATATATATATATATATATATATATATAGTGTGTGTGTGTGTGTGTGTGTGTGTGTGTGTGTGTGTGTGTGTGTGTGTGCGTGTGTCTGTATCGGTATATGACACATATGACACATTTCCGGATTGGACCCATGTGTCATCTTGCCAAAAGCCAACTTCGTGACTTCCGGTAAAGATGGTGTCAAGCCACGAGTATAGAATTAAAGAACTGCAATATTGTCAGCCATTAGTTGAATTATTCGAAATACTCTTCGCGTCAACGTTTCGGCCGATGTAACCGCCGGGGTTTTTTTTTTTTGTTTGTTTTTGTTTTTTTGTTTTTTTGTTTTTTTTTTTGTTTTTTAGGGGCATCTTATTGGGTTCTTTCTATCGAACTCGGGAATGTATACTGAATTTCGAACTGAAATATTTATTTATTTATTCTACGGATGTATTTTGTATCCATGAGCACGCGACGCAACGGATAACGGCGCATGTACCAGGCAAATAAATGGAGATAATAATATATTAAAAAAAAAAAAAGTTCACAAATTTTTTTTTCTCGAAGATGGATTTTTTAAAATATTGGCCAAGAAAAGCTTGCAAATGTTCTACAATGGAAATTACTCACATAAGATTTTTATTTCTCTACCTCTGCAAGAACTCGGGCACGAGGGTCG